>NW_020257642.1:1036576-1122797 GCF_003255815.1 Theropithecus gelada
CCTTCCTTCCTTCCTTCCTTCCTTCCTTCCTTCCTTCCTTCCTTCCTCCCTTCCTCCCTTCCTCCCTCCCTCGACATGGAGTCTTGCTCTGTTGCCCAGGGTGGAGTGCAGTGGCTCACTGCAATCCCAGCTCACTGCAACCTCCACCTCCTTAGTTCAAGCAATCCTCATGCCTCAGCCTCCCACATACCTGGGACTACAGACGCCTACCACCACACCCAGCTAATTTTTGTATTTTTAGTACAGAGGGGTTTCGCCATGTTGGCCAGGCTGGTCTCGAACTTCTGGCCTGAAGTGATTTGCCTACCTCAGTCTCCCAAAATTCTAGGATTACAGGCATAAGCCACCACATCCAGCCAATGTTTTTTTACTTTTAAAAACAAAATTGCAATGAATATCCTTGTGCACTTTTAAGATTCTATAGTTAAGAAAACTTCCTTATGATAAACTCTATATTTAGAAAAATTTCCCTATAATCACTTCACAAAAGTGACATAGGGTAACAAAGTGTTAAAATTTGGGCAAATGTTGATGTGTATGTAATAATTTCCTCCCCAGAAGACACTGATATTTCTACAGATTGTTTTTTAAACTAATTAATTTAACTTTCAAATAATAATTGTATGTATTTGTGGAGTACAAAGTGAGACTTTGCTGGAAAAGATCATTATCGTACTCCATAAGCATATCCAGCTATTACGATACAGACATCTGAAGTTCTAGATTATAATTCATTCATTTTTTTGGAGGTTTTAAAGTTGTGAGCTTTCTAGCAAAAGAAAAACAATTTATTCTTGTACTAATGAAACAAGCCCCTGTGCTATAAGGTATGGTTTGGGGGCTTGGACAGTGTGGACAGAATGTGGTTCATCTTCTTAGAACATTTTCAAGGGAGGAAGATGAGCCATCTTCAGCCTCATTTTTTTCACATCTAAATTGCAAAGTGAGAAAAGGTCAGACTCATCTGGAGCTTTAAGTTAGGTCAGAGCTACAGAGGCATCCCTGGTTCTCTGTTTCCCCACTCAGTGACTCTTCTGAGTCACTTTCCTAGTCTGGGAGTGACTCAGAAGAGAAATCCACCCCAATCCACAGATTGCCCTAACCTCTCATGTTTGAGCACAATGGGACTGGAGGATGCCTGATAAAGATGTAAATAAATGCTGTTATAAAACAACAGACACTCTCTTTGTAAAGATGCTAGAATCCAGAGAAAACCTTGAATCTTGCCAATTTGTTCACAACAACAACATGTATGGTCCATTATACCCTGTAGTAGGTTTTGAAGGACACTTTCCTATGTATATGGTGACGCTCAATATAATCCTTTAACACGTCAATGCTCAGCCTATTTAGAACTCTTTAAATGCTTTAACTATTGTGAGGCTTTAGTGACAATAGTGTTTAATCAGTTCTTTTGTTAAAGAATTTGTCCTAAGCCATTTCAGGTCAAAAGAACGTTTTATCTAGTTGTAAGCTAAGTGGAAAGGTCTATACATTGATCTCTGGAGTTTAACATCTCTCCAAAGAAGCGACTTGATTTTTTGAAAATTCAGTCATATTTTGCCAGTATTTCTACTTGGGTTGCTTTAGAAATGTAAGAAATTGGGGAAATCATGTTTGGAACCTCTTTGCTTGTAAGTCACTCCCTGAACTAGCCAAATATTAGGTCTTGCTCTGTTCTAGGCTAAAATTATGCTTAAGTGTATTTGAAAGGGAGTAAACCAAAAATATGATGGCAAATAATTAGAAGTTATGACACTTAAAAATATCATCATATTTTTTATTTCTATACTGTAATGGTAATGTCTATAGTCTTGTTTAATCCTAAATATGAAAATGACCCCACTTCAGGTTAACATTTTGTCTTCTGCACTCAATCCTTCCTTCTGACCCACCTAAAATGTAGACCACATGGACACATTCACTAATTATTCTTCTCATTGAGTCCATAGGCTTCCCATACACACAACATTCATTCTAGTTTATTAGAAGGTTTCAATTTTCCCCAGCACATGGCACACAGGTTCACAAATTTGGGCCTTTGCCTTCCCTGGAATTTCCTCCTTTGCTTCCATGCCAGAGGAACTGTTATTCGTCAGCTCTGGATTCACCAAATCTTGTTGCTCTAGCTTAGTCATCTTGGTGCCTGCTTCACCATCCACATGTGGGAACATCATAAGGACAGGAAGCACGTATTGTTCATCATCTAGCCAGAGAAACTGTATAACTTGT
This sequence comes from Theropithecus gelada, assembly GCF_003255815.1. Taxonomy (NCBI): domain Eukaryota; kingdom Metazoa; phylum Chordata; class Mammalia; order Primates; family Cercopithecidae; genus Theropithecus; species Theropithecus gelada. The sequence continues at coordinate 1,038,809 of NW_020257642.1, forward strand.
TCTTGTTTGACTCTTCCTATCCACAGGCTAAACCCCACAGCAAAAGGTTTAGAACTACAACAATACAGAATCCTCAGGGTTCTGTAATTCAGTATCAGGATCAGAGATATCAGTGGAAACTGCTCAATGAGAAAATAAGTGCAATTCCTTTATCCATGTCCTCATGATCTACTGCTATACATAAATAACCCAAGTGAACAGAGGAGGATGTGCTTGCCTCACATAATTGCAAGTCTTGCTAATAGTAGTCAACTAACCTGAATTCTTAAATCAGTGTAAGTGGAGAAATGTGATCTTCTGTGAATTAAACCGAAGTTACCAACATCTTTGATTTCTTTTTTGTTATAACACATCATTAAATGATATTATCATCTTCCCATATTTGCCTCTAACCCATTTGATCTGGGCTTGCTTTATTTTCTGTTTAATAGCAGAACAAATGTCAGTATAGAGTTATGCAAATGGTTCAAAAATGGTGAGCTGAAATCATTAAAATCCCCCATATAAAATGTTTGATTAAAATTAAATTGGATACATATTTTATTTATATATACTCTTTTCCCAAAATCTAATTGAATCCTATTCAATCCCATAAATCTGAAATTGCACACTGGTAGTTCCTAGACTCATGCTGAATTTAGTTTTCATTTTTGCCCAATGAAAATCTGCTAAACAACCAGAATATGGATTTTCAAATTGATTAATCAGATGTTCTGACAAACAAGAAAAAGATGAAAATAACATTTTATATGTAATCCCAAGAGTATAGCAAAAAGATTTCTAAGAAACCAACTGAAGTTTCTCCATCCTCATTACTGCTATAAACAAATGCTTCCTAGGGTTATACACAGGAGATGAGTCTTTCCTAAACTAGAAATAATATCAGACCAAAGAAAGAATGCTATTCATAGGAAGTGGGGATAGAGTCAGCAAGTTATAAATATAGAATTTCCTTGATAAATATTTGTCTAGTAAATTCAGCACCAAACTTTGAAATTCAGCACCTACAATTCTGATCTTCCTCCATCTCTAATCATTTAACAAAAATCAGAGCTACAGCATTTTGCTTTTTGTCTAAAGTCTTCTTTAAATAAAGAAGTGTTCCATCTTTTCCCCCCGATAAATTTTTATGGCTTTATTGTGCCTATTCCTTTTGGTTGTATTGACAAAAAAATGGTCTTTACTGTGAGGCATTGCAATTTAGTTTCTGAAACTTGCTATTAATTTTTCAGAAAATGCATCATCATTGTCCACTAGAAACAAGTTGCCAGACACATGTGAAACATGCAGAAGATGTGCACTGGTCACATTCTAAATGTCTTGTTTCCCCGAGGGAATGTGATTTTTTTGTTTGTTTGTTTGTTTGTTTGTTGTTACTTTTTTTAGAGACAGGGTCTCCCTCTTTCTTGAGGCTGAAAGGCCGTGGCATGATCATAGCTAACTTCAGCCTAGAGCTCTTGTGCTCAAGTGATCCTCCCACCTCAGCCTCCAGAGTAGCTGGGACTACAAGTGTGTGCCACGTCACCTGGCTAATTTTTTTATTATTACTATTATTTTGTATAGACAAGGTCTTGCTATATTGCCCAGGCTGGTCCCAAACTCCTGGCTTCAAGTGATGCCCCCACCTCTGCTTCTCAAGGTGGTGTGATTACAGGCATGAGTCACCTTGCCCTGCCCATAATTATCTTCAATAGAGAAAATGACTATGATTTTGCCACACTTACAAAGCTTTGCTATGAGAGAGGTAACAAAATATTCCCAAGGAAGACTTGCTGGGTCTTAAGGTGTCATATTTAGTGCCACCTAATTATCAGTAACAGTAACTATTTAATGAGTGCTGCAGGCACTAGCCATTGTACTTCATTTACCTCACCTCTGATTTTCACAACACTTTGTGATTTGCTGCCATCCCATTTTATAGATACAAATAATTTATGTAATTTGCCTTCTATATCATATACATCAAGTGAGATGAAAAGCATGTGCCCAATACTCTGAAGACCAAATCTCAAATCCATAAGCTATTGCTTCTTTGAGTAAAGTGTTAGAAACACCTAAAGTAAAAACTTATGTTGAATGGAGAAGCAACACCTTATCTCATTGTAATTACTAACGCATCTATGAGAATTAGTTTATCTGATTGAAAATGACCTGACTGACTTTCGGAGCCAAACAACTATAAAATATAAAACCACTCGCCACTCCCCTCCTTGAAACAAACAAATTCTCCAATACCGGTTTCTTTCTTCAACAACAAATACAGTATCAAACCCTTCACACTTACGTGGTCTGGCTCTTAGCTAAATCACCTATCCACTTGGTGGTCACAGTAATTCTGGTTGTCTTCCTTTTAGTCATTCTGTTTCCATCCCGAAGTCAACTAAAGGTGCGAGCACTCCATCCTCCTCCCATCTGTCTCAGCCCACCAACATAAGTCATTTTTTCTAGGAATCTTTCCTGACACCAAGATGAGGTGGAGTCCTCTTTGAGGTGTGATCACATTCCTAGTGCACTGGAGTTGTTTTCCCTGTCATGTAATGTAATTGTAATTAGTTGTCTGATAGGGACAAAACTTACTAAATCATGAGTTTTCATGAGCCTTCATAGTTGTTCTCCTTCTGTTTGTCCACTTTTTTGGGCTTTTGTTGTGTTGATCCAGGTATTGGGTAAGTTGGAGACCTAGATAAACTAGAGATTTTTGGTCAGAGAAGGGGAGGAGTGGGGGGGGAGAGAGAGAGAGCGAGAGAGAGAGAAAGAGAGAGAGAGACAGATTGATAAATATTAAGAAAATAGGACAAAATGTTTAAAAAATGCTAAAAGTGGCCCGGCGCGGTGGCTCTGAGGGATTACTCCAACTTTCATTTCCTTGTATTTAAGCCCTTCTTTTTAGCACCAGACTCCATTATTTTCAGGCTCCATATTTTTCGTAAGTCATCAGGAAGACAGAAGCTATTTGCCTGGCAGGACCTTTGTAATCTCATCTTCTCCCCATTTAACAACATACTTATTTCTATCCTCAATTCCTTCTTGTGCACCATCCGTGTCCACTGTCATGGTTCTGATTTTGACTCCCTCTGTGACTGTAAAACACCTATGCCTCTTTCCCTTGCACCTTCATCTCCCTCTCTGCTGCCTCTTTCCCATTTGAATTAAAGCATACTTCTTTCCCTTCTCAATTTCACATCCCTTCATCTCATGTTCCATTTCTTTTGCTTTCAGAGACAAGGTTTTAGAAAAAAATCATTTACATGCAGTGCTGTTATTCTACCTCTCTTATACGCTCTTCCACTTATTGGATACAAGTTCACTGATTACTTCATTCACTCAAGTTTCTAGGAAGGCTTCCAAATTAGAGAGAAGTTGGCCTGAAATTGACTATCTCCTCTCACTAGCCATGTGAACTTGGGCAATTACAAAAATCCCTTTTCTGTCTCAGCGTCTTCTATAAAACTGGAGTGACAACTGGGCGCGGTGGCTCACGCCTGTAATCCCAGCACTTTGGGAGGCCGAGGCGGGCGGATCATGAGGTTAGGAGATCAAGACCGTGCTGGCTAACATGGTGAAACCCCGTTTCTACTAAAAATACAAAAAGTTAGCCAGGTGTGGTGGTGGGTGCCTGCAGTCCCAGCTACTCGGGAGGCTGAGGCAGGAGAATGGCGTGAACATGGGAGGCGGAGCTTGCAGTGAGCCGAAATCGTGCCACTGCACTCCAGCCTGGGCAACAGAACGAGACTCCGTTTCAAAAAAAAAAAAAAAGAAAAATGCTAAAAGTAAAACGACAACGGGAGTTCTTTATACTGTTTTTGCAACTTTTCTGTAAGTTTGAAAGTATGTCACAGTTCTGAAACATAAGTATGCACAAAAACATGCAGTCATACTGAACTGTCAGAATTTTTTTGGAAGTAATAAAGGCTGATCGATAATCAGTAATCCTAATATATCAGAGAAATGATAAGCACAGCATAACATTTTTTCTATACTTTTAAGGGAAGGGAGATGGGTAATAATTTGAAGTCTCAAATGCAACTTGGTGAGCAGAAATGGTTTCAACCCACTTTAATAGGCATCACTAAATCTACATATACAGCCTGTGTTTTCTAAGATTTCAGAGACAATGTTGTTAGTCTTATCCCACAGTATCTGGCACATCAAAAGGTCTTGATAAAAATAATAATAATAATAATAATCCTGAATGGATGAATGAACCATCATGCCCCCTATTGCATAGTTCTTCTATACCTTGTATCCTGTTCTAGTAGGATATACTTGCTAGACTCTATCAGAGGTCAACAAACCTTTTCTGCAGAGTCAGATAGTAAATAATTTAGGCTTTGTGGGTCATATCTTTTTTTTTTTTTTGTCGGAGAGATTCTCATCCTATCGCCTAGGCTGGAGTGCAGTGGTACCATCTCCATCTAGGCTGACTGCAACCTCCGCCTCCCGTAACCTCCGCCTCCTGTATTCAAGGGATTGTCTGCAGATCACATAGTTTCTGTGGTAATTTCCGAACTTCACAATTGGTGCAAAAGCAGCCGTAGATTAGATAACACAAACAAATTAGCATGGTAGTGTTAAAAAAACACACACAATTTATGGTGGACAGTAAACATTGAATTTTATGTAATTTACATGTGTCACAGATGTTATTCTTTTCGTAATTCTTTTTGACTATTAAAAAATGTAGTGATCATTCAAGCTTACGAACTTACAAAAGTAAGCAGCCGGCCAGTTTGGGCCTGTAGGACAGGGTTTACTGACTTCTCAACTATGTCATATTTTTCTTTTTCCCTTTTATACCAATCCTCTTTCTTAAATTGCATGAAGCTTGAGCATAGCTACAGTGTACTCCTAGCATCTAGTTACACATTGCCAGATTTACAAAAAATCTTGTGCAAATTGCATCAAGATATGCTCCACTTAAATGACATCATATAACTGACTCTTTGAAAACCTCCCTATTTTAATAATTTTTAATTAAAGATGTATTAGGTTATATATATATATGTATATATTACTTACCCTTTAAAATAAATTTTCCTTCATGCAAAAGGAAAAATAAAAGTATATTTACTAGACAACAAGTTTCTCTGCTGTTTGAAGGCCTTTTGCTTTCAGTGCTACGTCATGATCTACTAATATGCACAGCCTAAGTCTAATTAAACTAGTATTTGCAGTGCCTCTAACCGGGCTAAAATCGAGAAGTTTTCCATCGAAAGAAACAGGTGGCATATTTTAAAAATAACATTAAAAATAAGATAATTTGTATTCAATATTTTGAATTATAAACAATTATTATTCTAGGTCTCGTGTGATTTCTTAGTAGAGGTAACAACAGTTGTAAACAATGATTTTAAAAACATCATCAGCAGATTTGTTTTTCTGTTTTTGATTTGTTTTTGTGTTTTGGTGCCTTCTCCTGTGTCCTCTCTCCACTTTCCCACAAATAAACAAGAATTCAGCAGCCTACAAAGTTTCTCACACTGCTGCTTCAAATCTGCTCTACATTTTTTACTTCCTACTAGTCAGCACACCCCCTGCTGGCTCTAGGCTAACATTCTTTCCACCTTATTAAAAATGCCAATAAAAAGCAAATTATAAATGTTTTTACTGTGCTTTGTGTGCTGATTTAAATTCAAAAGGGATAAAAGGACATAAATACTAGGGATTAGATTATACAATAAAATAATCTTTTGAAATCAGCTCTTTCTTCTTCCAAATAATTTATTTCCTGAAAAATATATCCTTGGAAAATTTTGTAAAACAGTTTTCCTAGTAGTGGCTATCACAGATCTTATGTTTAGATGTCAGCCTGACTTAAATGTCAGATGTGCACCTAGGACAGAACGGATACCTGCTGTTCTTCATTAATTGCCTTTAGCAAACTGAGTAACAACACATTGGCTGTGAAGTAAGCTATTCCCTAAGAGACAGAAACAGGGCCTTTGTAACACTAAAAATAATTTTTATAGAATTCAAATTGTCAATCATATATGGGCTCAAATGATCAGATTAATTCACACACACACACACACACACACACACTCTACAAACACACAGATTTAGTAGATGTATTTCATTTGTGAACAGCTGTGGCACTGAGCAATGACATGATAAACCAAAAATCTGGTATCAGAAAACACAGGTTCAGATCCTCGCACTTCTAAATAATAGCTTTGTGTTTTCGACAACGTTACTTAAATTTCAGGAGTTTAAAAAACATCTTTATATGCCAAATGTAGCTAATGATACTGACTTCAGAATTTTGCCATGAATTCTAAAAGAGAAAACAAAGTCAAATGCCTACTGCAGGTTGATATTTAATGAACACTGTTTTATTTTCTTCTAGAGGACTTAACGAGTAGTAGCTTAAAGAGTAAAGATATTTATGGTTCTTGAGTAGAAATAATTTAATGTTGTGATAAAGATTCAGGAAATATCCATCTTTGTTTTTTCTCATCTTGTAGTCTTGGCCAACTGTTTAGGGTCCTAAATTGGCTATTGTTATTACAAACCTCATCCCCTCACAAGATATTGTCCATGCTATGGGGAAAACTACAATAGCAATGGCCTTTTAATTCCCACTCTTCTCTCTTTTCCTAAGAAGATCTCTTTTTCCTCTTGAGTCTTTTTGGTCAGAACTGAGTCACACGGCGAGCATCAGATAATCACTCTCAAAGGGGTATGCAATTGCTACGGTAGGCTTACTTCAATTGTGATTTCTTTACCAGCCTGTTTCGGAATCAAGGAAAAAGTTGGAATTGACTGTTGACCAGGACCTCAATGTCTGCCACTTGGATGGACTTGAAAAATATAGGATTAAATTGTTCCTCTCCTATAAGCAATCATTGTGTTTGTTGTGCATGTCAACTTCCCAGCTAGAAACTGTGGAAAGTATAAAAAACTTCAGATAGGACCAGGTCATTGATGACATCTATTTAGCCAAAAAAAAAAAAAAAAAAATAGACAAGGCTAGGCACATTAGTGTTGCTCAATAAGTTAATGTTGAGTTAATTAAATTACTGTGATTATTTTGAGTAATAAATCATGCAGGTTTCCACTAGAATGAGTAATATTTATAGATGTTTGCACTTATTTTTACTTGAACTGGCAAATAAAATGCATTAGAAATCCTGTGATTATGGACTGAATAAATTGTCTTCTTCAGGCTAGGACATAGCATTTACAACTTGTGTCCATATAACAAAAGTATTTTTAAATATATGATTCCTTTGAATATGCACAAATACCAAAGCCAGGGATTATCATAATTCACAATTCACAGGTATGGAAATGGAATCTCAAAGAAACCAAGTTATATACTCCAGGCCTCGTAATAGTAAGTTTCAAAGGCAAGGCTAATACTTAGAATTTCCTATTTTAAGCTCAGAATTATTTTCATTTAATTATCTCAAACAAGTTTCTCCTGAAATGCTATATATATCAAAATGACTTCGTGATTATAGGCAGCAGTTCTTTTAGAGAGAGGCAGAAATAAATGAAAAAGAAACATGATTTTTGACATATGTTTCTGGATGTGGCATGGCTAGATTTGTACCAATGCAATTACATAGATACTTTAGAGGGTAAATTCCCTCTGAGAAATAAATCTAAATGTTGGAGAAACATGTGACTAGGAAAATAAACTATCAGGATATTAATCCTAAACTGCATTTTCAGTAATTTTTTTTTTATAGAGTTGACATCTTGATTTTAAGGTAAATAAGGATAAATGTCCTTAAAGGAGCCTCTGCATTCTGGTGCAAAGAGTGGATTGGGGGATCGCTATAGCCCCTGAAAGAACTGACAAAGACTTTTTATAGCTAACATTATCAGACATCAACCGTTCCTTGAAAACCTACTATGTGTACTGAAAACTCAAAGTTAAATATTCTTCAGGAAACTACTCTTGAGAAATTACTGAGTTAGGGAAAGAGAGAATTGTTAGTGGAGTCTGGACTTGAACATTTGCCAGTGGAACAAAAAGCCCAGGCAAAGAGGAAAGAGCAGTATATGCAACAGCACAGCATCTTACCAGCTGAGAAGCATGCACACCCGGCAAAGGCCTCTAACAGAGAAGGCCCTCGTACTGGCAGGAGGCAGATGACAGAAGATAACTATTTTTGATGTCAAGGATAAGTATTGTGACAAGATAGGGCTTAAGTGAGAACTAGAAGAGATGGGGAGAGAAGTAGTGGGGAGAAGCTGAAGTAGATTTTTCTCCATATGTGGCTAAAGTTAATGGGTCTTAATCTGAACACTCTTCTGCAAAAGTAGAATTCTGCCTTCATGATTCTAAGACTTGACTTTCCTGTTATGCAAATATACCTGACTTGACCTCATCTGAATAGCAACCTTTAAGGCCCAGGGTGACTCAAATCCCCCTACTTCCAAGGAGACAAAGAACCGATTCATTATGCCAAGGGCAACTTAGCTTTCCCAGAGGAAGCAATCTTTGTCAACTTAAAAACTCACATAGCATTTGTAATCTCAGAGATTTGACACATAGTCACATACTAATTTGTATTGTGAACTTTTTAGTGTGTTTACATCTTAGTTTTCTAAATAATACCTAACTCTGTGGAAGCAGATAATTTTTTTTCTATTTCCCACACTCTGTATCATATTACTGGCAACATACTATTAAGGAGGAACCAAAAATAAAGAAAAAAATATGAAACAAGAAAGAATGAAAAGAAAAATAATTAGCTTTCTGCCACATCAATATTTTGAAAAACTCTATTTTGAAGATTTGGGTGGCAACAGATGTTAGCCTTTAGTCCTTACCACAAACCATAACATGAGAAGTCAAAATAATCCAAAAGAACTGATATTAAAAATAGAGTAGCCTACTGTGATTGTATGTGGATTTTTCTTCAATACATTCAAGGTGTCCATATGTCATAGTGACTTTTACCAGTAAGCTTTCTAAAGAGAAAAGAAATAGAATGGGGGAGGGAGGAGACCTTCATTTTTTTGTGTCCCTATGGGTTGGAGCCATTAATTCTGTGTGACATTTATCATGTCAATATCTGTCTCCTCTTAGTATCCCATCAATAAAATGGAGATGACCAAACATGCCTTCTGTGTGCCTCACAAGAGAATTATAAAATCAGTGAGATGAACCACTTGTTGAATATTCCAATGCAAAGATTCCATTTGATGAATGATTCTTTCCCTTCTGTCTCCTACGGAAAAATAAGTGGAAGTGCTAAAGGGAAAATCAAAGAAAAGAAACAATGAAATGCCATCCTCTCCATTTCATTTCTTTTTTTTAGGATTTCAAATAGAAGTTTGTCTTGAGGAGATGGTCAGATTTATCATCTTGAAAATACAGACATTTTTGGGTTTCAAAATTATCCATTTTTCCCCCATTTTCTGTTAGTGTTCAACCTGCTCCATCCATGCAGAACTTTTAAGCCTCTTCAAAGCAGAGTGCTCTGCAAAGATGAGTTAGTTTTCTATATGGAGAAACATGGGGGAGAAAAGGGAGTTTACTCAGCTTCTGCTTCACCATTTGGACAGTGGATTTATCAGACTAAAAGCTTTACAAAAGAATTTCAATAGGTAAATATCAATCTGGCTGAAAACAGTTTTTATAGTGATTAATATTCTATTGCTAATAAATACTTGCTGGCAGAATGCCCCCAGAAGACGGCATTGTTTACACTATTGTCTCAGAGGAACAGCTGTTTACCCCTCACTACATTCAGAGCTGCAGTATTCTTACTAAAATGTTAACAAATATTAGACAAATGTCTGACATTTAAGGCTCAACTTGCTCTGAGAACAGGTGTGTTTGAGGGAGAGAAACAAAAAGCTACAACTGTAAATAGGAGTTTAAATTAGGTGAAATTTATACACTGTACACTGGGTCTGCACATAGACATATGAATGCAGAGTTCCAATATTTACTAATAACTTGAATACCATTCACAGTTTGAGGGCTTCATGGCAAAAAATTTCCTAATTGCCTGTTCATATCTATCCTAAGCACATTTTACTGGCACAGATAATTAATTTTAAGCCATCCTGCCAGAAGACAAAGCCAACATATTCTATAATTTTTGAAATGTTATATTAAACTAAACATTTTGGGGGGTATGAGGTGTAGAAGGTGGAATTATATAGTGGAACATTAAACTCAGTGACAAAAGACGTGTTGTCTGACTATCATATTCCTATTCATAAAGAGAGGGGTCTTGAAGAGTTGTTAGGGATGTGGAACTAGGGGGAGGAGACTTATGAATTGGTACCATCATTTTAAGAATAACAGAAAATACCTGGTAAAGCTGAAGACAAGCATTTCCTATGGTCCAGAAATTCTACTCTTCAGTATATGAGCAAGAATAGCTAAAAGACAGGTACAAGATTGTACTTTTTAAAGGGAAATATCAACAACCCTGGAAACAATCTATAGATCCATACATCAAAGAATTAATGAATATATTTTGGTGTATTTATGAAATGAAATACAATACAGTAGTTATAATAAAATAACTAGGACTTTATGTAGCTGGATACATACATTTCAAAATTATAGTACTAAGTAAATTGCAAGGTGCAAAATGAAAGAACATGGCACCACTTAAGTATTGGTTAAAGACAAAGCACTCTACATATTGTTCAGGGAGATAAATATGTATGGTAAAAGTTTAAAAACATTATGTATAGGAATGATATACACCAGATAAGTAAAGTGTTTACTTCTAGGTATGATGGCAGATGAATGGGATCAGAGAAAATGCAAAAGGAGCTTCAGTTATATCTGTACTATTCTACTTTTAAAAATGCCTAAGTGTTTACATACAATTAGAACATACCAAGCTGTAATGGCTCAGTATATTTCTCTAGACTTCTTAGTATGATTAATAGCCAGATAAATGTTTTTCACCATGGGATCCTCAAAGGCTAGGGGTTGGGTGGCAGCTCCTCAGTACCCTTGGTAGAAGGAAAAAAGAAGCCCATGCAGATAGATTTTGAACCTCAGCCCTCTCCTCTCTTCAGACCCCTTCCCAGCTGCCAAGAGGACAGCTCCTTAGGTCCCCTCAGCCTCGATATGTTGACATTCACCATCTTCTGGGTGTGGTCCTCCACTGCACCCTACCATGCACTCCAACTAAAACTCCAGCTGGGAAAGTCTTTCAGTTTGCCCAGGAATCTAGCGACTTACATAATCATCTTTAGTTAGAAGCTTAGAGAGAAGAGGATCATTTATGTGTAAGTGATAGGACCCTCAAAATTCTTTCTTCTCTAATAAAGTGATGAGGTCAGTAATCCAGTTGTCATTCAACTATCTCTTAATATTTCAGTGATGTGAGTCTAGCTGTAACCAAAAAAACACAAGGTTAACCTCAGGATTCATGCAGAAGCTGCTTGAAACCTAGTCCCATCTATAGTTGTGCAGCCAGGATTGTCAGGAGTCTACAATGACAAATAAGACTGTATAATTGCTTTTGTTGAAGGTAAGAGGAGGATGGGGAGAGAGGGAGACATCAAATTCCTCTGAAGTGGGTAGAGTTCATCAACCCTAACTTCATTGTAAGCTTCAAATAGGAGAAATCATTATGGTCCCTCATTTTGTTAAGATTTGACAGCTCTCTGACAGCTTCCAGTAAAAACAAACCAAGTTGATTTATGATAAAGCAGGAGAGTTTCCAGATGTATACTAGAAGCCAAAAACAGAAACAAAATTTGTAAGAGGGGGTGTCTAGAAAGAAACCCAAATCACTCTTTCCCTTTTTCAAAATTCAAATCCCTACAGCAGAGTCCTCATACTTTGAATTCTATGAGCCAACCCGGGCTTCCACCCTGACTCTCATCACTACCACACCCATGTGTCTCTCCTCTCTCCGTCTCCCTGAGATGTCAGTGAACCACTGACTTGGAATCCAGAGCCCCGAGCACCTTGCAGTACCTGCCCGAAGCAACGCGCCAACAGCGGGCAGGAGACGCAGACGCCAAGACCGGCCAGAGGATGAGCGGTGGGAGTAGCTGTGGGGTCTGCAAGCAGGGGAGCGCGCACAACGTTAAACCGCGAAACCAGAAATCCCGATCCTATCGAGACCCATCAGCTTTTCCCATCAGGGAACGAACGCAGGGGAAATTAAATGCGTAATTCAAGCTCTGTTTTCCCCTCCCCTCCAAAGGTGGGGTGGAGGAACGCATCTCGTTAGCTCATTACAGAGCTTTCCGTGGGAAATTCCCTCTTCCTAATGCGCTTGTCTTCCAGCTCCTATTAGCATCCTTCAGCAGCGGTCTTTGAAAATCTCCTTTAAATTTCAATACCTCTACTCGTTTCCCAAATGCAGGGAGGGAAGAGGAAGCCGGTGGAGGGTACAGAGAGAGAGAATCTCCTTTCCCTTTCACTCCCAGGTAGCCAAAGCGCACCGCAGCGGCTAGGCTGCCTGGAGGAAAAGCGCCGGAGCGGGGCAAAGACCCGCCCAGGCTGCTCTTATAGGCGAGCGCGGGGCGGGCCTGGCTGTGGGCGGCGCCGCGCGGCCCCGCTCGCCTATAAGGAGCTGTCCGCCACCCCGGTGCTGATTCCAGCTCTCGCGCCCGAAGAGGTGGATTTGGCTGTCCACCGAGCTCCGGCGCTTGTCGTTCTAATTGGGTTTGGATTTGCACCGTTAAGGAGGGGGGAAGAGAAGGAAGAGGCGGGCGAGGAAGGCGAGTCCAGCTAGCGGCTGTTGCGGGGACCGTAGCCCCAGCTGCAGCTCCGGAGACTCCCCCGCCACGGTTTCGGTGGAGCGTCTGGGCACGGGATGGTGTGAAAGAGCAAGTGCCTCTCCAAGGGGGGGTGGGAGGGGGTCAGGCCGTGCAGAGAAGAGAGAGAGCGAGAAGAAGCCGCGGCTGGCGACTGCGAATTTGGGATTCCACTGGGAGGGACCGCTCACTCGGGGGAAATGGATTCTGTACCACGGCTGACCAGCGTTTTGACTTTGCTGTTCTCCGGCTTGTGGCATTTAGGATTAACAGCGACAAATTGTGAGTACGAGGAGCTGGGGGCGGGTAGGTGAGGTGGAAAACGATCGCATTCAGAAAGACAATCAACTGTCTAAGCGTACTCGATTGTGTCTGCTTTGGGCAAAGGAAACGGAAAAAAAAAAAAAAAAAAAAAAAAAGCTAATCAGTGTGGTTCCAGCACTCCAACCATCCCAAAAGTTAGCAGAGCTCAAATGAGCCAGCCCTGCTGGATTTCCTGCCTTCTTCCGTTATCGCAAAGTTCAGGGGATAAGGAAGGGTTTCTCTTCCCTTAATCTCCTGCTAGCTCCGCGTTCCATGCCTGCATGATCTCAGCCAGGGCTTTTTCCGGAGAAGGGCCCCCGGTTCAGACAGAATGCACTGGGAGCTGAGCTTCCTGGGATGGAGAAGCTCCCAGCCACCGTGCTCGGTGACAGTGCCTCATCTCTGAATGCAGTGCCTCAGATTTGCAGTATACCGAGCACCCCACGATATGTGGCTCTGCGTTCTGCCCTAGGTAGAAGGCTCTAGTTGGGGTATCCTGCAACCAGTGGGCACCGGTTTAACAGGATTGGGAGTTTTGGCCTAAGAGTCATGGACCACTGTAGTCAACCACAAGATCAATGGCTGCCCCTATTAGAGGAGGAAGAGCTTTGATGCACACCCCACCCCAGAAATCTTTGTGCTTATGAACATTAATGAGTATACACTAAGTGTACACTCTGTCGTCCAAGATCTAACCTCGGCAAGTGCAGGACATTTAATTTAATAGGCAGGAAGGCTGGACTCCCGGGGATCCACCAACTGCACTATATATTTAAAGAATCCAGTCCGTCAAACTTGAATAAATCTCTGGAGCTGTGAGAGGTTCAGGCTCAATTTCTCAGCTGCCTCTCTAGGCAGAGGAGAGGAAGTTTTTCCAGCTCTGGGACCTCCTAAATGAGAAAGAATGCAATTAAGCCATCTGTGTTGTTTCCAAAGATGGTTTATCAAGGTGCCTCAAGTTTCTGGGCTTGCTCCCATATCCCTTATTCCTGTCATGAAGCTCAGAAATATTACCCATATTGGAAGAGTTTTATTTTTTATTTTTTTGTAATTTGCACTATCATGGTTAGAGAACAGTAGGAAGATTACTTACCACATAGGGGCCTTTCTACCTCACTCTCCACCCACTTAGGTCCTAGAGGACCCTGTGCATTTATCCCCAGAGTTATGTCTCAAGGGAAGATAATTGAACAAATGTAGTGTACAGAAAAATGTTCAAAACTGAGCCAGTGTTTCTATCTGTGGTCAGAAGTTTTGGAGGGACAGCATCTACAGTTAGTCGTAATGCCTTATACCAATTGTATTAAAGTTTGTATTCTACAGGAAGGCTAAAGGGATCATCCTCTCTAAAGGAGGATCCAAAGGGCCCTGGTTTATAAATTATTTCAGAGAATATGTAGGAGCAGTTGGAATCTGACTTTTTTCTTTCACTTCTTCATCTCCTTGTCTTCCACCTCCTTCTTTTTCTTCTTCTTTTATGAAATTGTTCCCGTGTTGCTTTAGAAAAAGATCTAAGTGGTTAGTAAGAGGAAGTAAGGCACAGTGCTGGGCTAGTTTCTCCACCTTCTAGAACACTAGAGGTCAGTATTGTCCTAATGATACAAAGGCGTGGCAGCAAGCTAGCTGTGTTTTCCCTTCAGCACATTTACCTATCTGAGGAGAGTGAATACTTTGAAAAGCCACAAAGATGGGGGTGAGAGATAAGGGTAAAATATACTCCATAGGCATATGGCTTTGGACTTCCTAATGCAACAGCTTTGCTTAAGAGCCAGTAAAACAAATATTGTAGAATAGCATTTATTTTGTAAATTAATTGAATTGTGGTTAATGTGTTTTAATAATGCTCATAAAACCTAAATGACATGGATTTAAGACTCATGCTTATCATTACCGATGCAGTAATAAAGCTAATTCTGAACATTTAAAATGAAACTTTGTGATAATGAGCTTTAGTATTTTATCAGTGACAGTTTAATTTCCCCATTTCCAATCAACATTTCAATTGAATGCTCACTGCTTGCTAAATATTTTAGGGTCAATGTTCTTAAGGAATAATCATTAATGATCATTATGCTGTACAAAATCTATTAATTGAGTGAATAGTAGAACATCGGAAAAAGATTAGCTCTGAACTTGGTATATTTTGGTGTCTTCATAACCTATGATGCAGAAGCTCTAAGAAAAATGCATTAAAATTCCACAATTCCGTTAGATTTCTACTGACCACACACTTTATTCATTAAATATAAGACTTGGGTTTATTTTTATCTATAATCAATTAATATTTGTATACATATATTGAACATTAGCAATTTCTTTTCAAATAGTCACTTTATAAAAGTTTATTTGGAAAATTTTTTTACAAGATCATTCTTCCTATATTTTGAAGTAATACTTCATGACATTTGTGACAATAGCCTTGAAAATGGATTATTAACTCAATATTTTCCATGGTATATAGTTACACTTGTGGACTTTCTTCAGGTATACATAACTTCTAATTGTTTTTATTATTCTTATAATAATATGTTGGTGGTTGTCATTGTGGTGTGGTGTGTATGTGTGTTGTGTGTGTGTGTGTGTGTGTGCACGTGCACTTACATTTCTCATAATCTGACCAAAATTTGGGCTTTTAACTTCAAAGGAAAGATGAATGCTTGCCCAGTTATAGATTTTGTAAGTTTCTAATTAAACAAAATTAAAATAAAGTCAGTTTAGAAGGGCCAGCTTCAGTACAGGTATTATGAATCTTTGCAGAGAACATAATTACCTACCAGTAATAAAAACTGCAGAAATTCCCTCATTTCAGATTTTCAGGATATTAAATAGCTACAATTCTTCCTTTGGGTTTACCCTGTGGGAATTAGTTAACTTTGAATGTAGATATAGTAGGCCAATGTTTAACAAAAAGTCATTTTACATATAATATTAACTCCTTTGACACAAGAAGAAGTGATATGACTTGATAGTTGGTTACAGTGAAACTGGGAGTTAGAAGAGCTGAGGAGTTCTAGCCCTAGTTATGCCACAGCTAAGGGTTCAAATACCTGTTATGTTATTCAACCTTTTAGTGCTCACAGGCTTGAGTATAAAACAATTTAGGTATGCATCTGCTCCAAAACAGAACAGCAGGTACATATATTACTGAGAAAATTCTTTAAATATTAAGTATGTTAAAAGACAATTACAGTGATAGAGTGTGCATTCAGAAGATAGCAGGAATGCATGGAACACATATGGTGTCATTACTTACTATTTTTAACAATAAGGATAGGTTGTGAGATTATAAAGAGCTTTAATTTTGAGCCATTCATCACTTTGAATGATTTCCAAGCACAGTATCTTAAGTTTGTTGCTACATATTAGGGTCACACAAATACAGCCTTGAGAGAGGGATCAAAAACTCTTCATTCTAGCTCATTCGTCACATGTGGAATTTCATCTAAGATATATGAGAACGTCAATCAGATTCATAAGGCTCTTCAAATAAGGAGATGCACTTTGAGTTATCTGAAGCTTATGCACAAACTCAATCAATAGGTAATATTCAAAATAAACAATCTGTCTAGTTTTTTCAGCGGCAACTTTTTGTGGCATTTACAGTCGGCACAAGTAAAGGAAGAACTATAATGCTCTTTTGGAAGAGTCTTAAAGATTTTCCTTTTGTTGAATTGGCTTATCTTTGACAATACATATGAGCACTTTTTCCTTTCTCTTCCGATAGTCCCCCATCTCACAACTAAATTTATATTTCCACAATTGGGAAATGTATACCAAACCCTAGCCTAGCAATTTCCACATGAGTTCAAAATTATGAGAAAATTAGTTTTATTATGAAAACCTTACTCTCTCCTTGATTTATTTTTGTTCTAATGAGAGACTATGCTCTTCATTGCAGTTTTCTTTCTTTTTCCTTTGTTCCTCTGCCCAATTTCATTGCTTTCATTACTGGATCCCAGTTTCCCTTTACTGAATCACTTTACTTCTTAATGCCCATTTGTTAAAAAAAAAAGTAATGTGATATCGTTTGAAATGCCCCTAAAACCTTCATTTGGTGATTCAGAGTCTTTGAGTTGATAAGCCAGAGCTTCACTCAAATATTGCCTGTGTATACAATGATAATTTTCTCCCTTATAATGAGAAGGTGGAGAAAAGATCTAGTTACCTACAATACCAGAGGGCAATTGCAATTCACTCAATAGGACTTTATTGAAAGGTTGCAGTGTACACATTTGGAGCCAATAATGACATTTTTAATTCATAAGGGAAGCTTTCTTCATTCATCAAAACTCTGCCACTTTGTGGATGGTGACCTTGTAAAGGTTACATAGTTACCCCGATGATCTTGCTGTATGAAATGAAGAAAATGGATTAGATCATTATTATTAACATCCTATTTACTTTTAACGAACTTTGTCTTTAAATGCTAAGGTTGCCTACTGGTCATTTCATCTGGATATTTCTGGGATGATTATATTCTAACATTGTAAAACAATTATAATTAGAATAACAACATAGTAGGGTTTTAATTCCTACCAACTTCTATACACTTATCTCTTACCTCATATTGTGTCCACATAAATTATCAAGGCAGCACAGCTAGGTATACTTACATATCCAGTTTACAGATTAGTATATTCAAGGTTAGCAGAAGTTAATGATTTCCTCAAGATCACAAATCTAAGCAATACAAAGTCAATATCTGGACCTATATTTATCTATTTTCAAACACCAAACTCTTTGCAAGATATGAAACTTATTCCAAAACATTCACTTTGACATTGTGTATATACATATCTGTGGAAACTTGACATGAGTTCTTTATGGTTAATTTATGTAGCTCTACCCATGGCAAAGGGCATGACAGTAGCAGTTCACACCACGGCCAACTCCTGAGTCACATCTAAAAGAAAAAAAAAATGGAGATCTAGATTTGATGCAAAATGCTAAACAGCACAATGACCAAAGATAAGAGCCTCATCTGGATGAGCACTTGGTGCTTTATGTTTTCATGAGCTTTGATTTAAAAACTTGATAGGGAAAGGACACAGCCTTGATGAGGACTTGTGAATCCCTTTTGTACACATACACACACACACACAGTACCATAAAAGGCACAAGTTGACATTACGGCTTGTAAGTCTACAGATGTCAGACCAACAAGTATTAATTAAATAATAGTTATGAATTCCTTGTCCTAGCACAGGCCTGGCCCTGATCTGACTAAACCTCATCTTCACCATTCCTCCAACACAAATTTATGAAACTCCTTCACATTCCACAAACAAGCTCTGTTGTCTTAAATCTTGCATTTATTTTCATAGACTGCCTGCTTGGTCTAGAAATACCCTTTTTCATTTGTTATCTTTTCTCACTGTCTCCCTACTACACACACAAACACACACACACACACACACACACACAGAAATATTTTTCTCAGGCCTATCAAGTGCCCCTATATATTACACTTCCATAGCACTAACAATTCTTGTCTCCTCAACTAGGATGCAAAGTTCTCTGATGGTCATATTTTATTTGAAAGTCTATATTCAATTTCTAAAACATTGAGCAAGTGAAAGGATGAGAGAATAAATGATTGGCTTCCTGCTAAGAATGCTTATTTCTAAACTGAAATTCTCTCTTGGCTCTATCGCTAGAGTATTACTTTTAAAATTTGTTTTATGTCTATTTTTGAAACAAGTATAACTCACTACTGTTTTGGAAAAGCCAAGAAGCAGTTAGCTGTTACATGAAAGAACAGAAGTTTGGATCACCTGATTGGATGCGGGAGCTGAAAAACGAGCCCCTGCACCTATGGAAGCTTTCGTATTTCCATGACTTCATTGCTATGATGGTCTCATTTATGTATCACGTGGCCATTGGTTCCTAACAGAGGAAGCCTCTCCATCCACTGACATCAGTATCAAGTTGCAGCCAATTTTATTAACTTGCTTTGTGGAATTTTAATGAGCTTTGCTTATAGAATCTAAAAAAATACATAATCACATTTCTATAAAAACTATTTTATAGCCCAAGGATCAGTATAAAATGGAAAAGTTTGGATTATACTCAATGGGGCTTTATTAATAAATTATTGAAAAGATCTCTTTTTTTTTAATTGCAAACCTACATCATACCCTGATAACATGATTCCATGAATCCCATGTCCTCTTTTTAAGCTGTGGTCAAAAGCAGATTTAAATGTTAATAGTTTTGTGTGTGTGTTACGCATTTGAAAAAAATATTTTAGAACTACAGGTTCTCTTTCCTCAACTCAAGTTTGTCTATGAATCTGGAAAAATAATAGTGAATAAGAAAATGTAGTCCATAACCTCAAGCAGCTTTGAACACTTGCTTGTTAGAAAAATAAACCTTCAGTCATGTCAGAGTGATAAATGCTATGATAAAGGTAAACACAGCATGCACTTTAAGGCACAAAATGAGCATCTCATACTGGCTGGGGCATCAAAGTACACTCTCTGAGGAAAAACAAATTCATCTAAGATTTCAACAGTCAGACTTTGTTAGCAGGAGAAATGGGAGGGGGGCAGTTATTACTTGGTATAGGGATAGAAGAAAAAAACAGAGTTGTAGGTAAGCATGAGAGTCTTTTATTTTTAAGGCTATGGAGATTCATTGAATGTTTTTATACATGTAATGATTATAATCAGATTTGTTGCTTTAAAAAATTACTCTGTGAAGGATAGACTGGAATAGACCAAGACTGGTGGTAAGAAAACCAGTTAAGAGATGATTACAATAACTGAAGTGACAATTAGTAAGACTTTAAGTAAAGAAGGATAGATATATCAGAATCTGCAAAAGTTACACAGCGTTGGAAAAAAAAAATAATGGCCAAGTAAATTTAAGACCTAGGCATATATGAGCTAGTAAACTCACAGAAGGTACAGATTGGTGGTTAAAATGTATTCTATAGCTGTTGCCATTGTTTTTGACAAATGAGAGGGATAGATGCTAGAGAAGATACTCAGTTCTCTGAAATGAAGTTCTTCTCTGGGAATACCAAACGACCATATTCTCAGTGCAGTATATTTCATATTTGCATGACATTGTATAGCACATACTGTCTGTATCCATCATCCTGATGCATCTTCTAGTCTGTAAATTATGCTGGATTTTGTCAGCAGAGTGAGAACTAGTCATTAAGGAATGTGTAATTAAACCTCAACATCCCAGTTCTCATTCCCCCTCTGACAGGGGGGTAAACCAGGGATCATTACTGCTATCAGGGGCTGCTCAGTGGAAAGAGAAACAAGGGGAAGTTGGGTGTGCTACGCTGATGTGCTATCATTGGTAATTGATTTGCTGGCATAAATTCCATGTCTCTACATTTCTAATTGCTTTTGTGCGTATTCTTGGGGGTTGATTAATGCCATCTGTTCACTGGATCAGCTGAATTGATAAGAGTTTTAAAGGAAGACAACAGTAATGTTGAAGATAGAAAGAAAGTGAAGGGAAATGCCAAAACACTGCTCATGATATATATTATTTTTAACTATTCACCTTTGGAAGCAGAAATATCCTTCTAAAGGCAATCCAAAGCAAATAGCAGTCTAAAGAAATGTGCCAAATAGACAAATGTTATGTAGGTATTAGTCTAGGCCACTATTTACTGAATAGGTGGGTTCAGTTGTATCTCTTTTCCCCTCCCTCCCTTCTTCTTAAACCTTCTTCCTCTCTTTCCCATTCCTTTTCCTCTGTCTTGTGACCATGTGGTTTGTATATTACCATTAACTTTTCCCTGAGATGATGATTCTCTTCTGGATGTAAGATAAAAGGAGTAAGAAGTCTTTGAGATTCCAGTGCTGCCTTGCTAAATGACACGGGCGTAGTCACCAAAAGTGAAACTTCCAGGCAAGACCTGTTACTGATGCAAGCCACACATGGGCCTGGTGCCCACAGGGAACCTGGGAAGGCCCCTTGATGGCAATGCCCCATCCAACTCTGTCCCCAAACAACTCATCTGCCAACTCCATTAATTTCCTGAATCTGTAAATATGCGTGGAGTTGTGTGGGGAAGGGAGCCTTCCAATTCATATAAATAAGCTTTAAGTCACAGAGCCCCACTGAGTATAGGAAAGCAAATCTATACTGTACTTGACAGAGAAACAGACCTTTTCCAGAAAAAAAAAGTGTGTAGGGAAGAGATAGTACTGGGTATCTGGCAAAGGGATGATAATGTTTTGAATCTGGAAGGAGAAAGGACAGGGATGTTCTAGGTATGCAAAACAAGTGTTGCCACTTTCCTAGTTTTGCCCAGGCTGAACCCCTCCCTCATATTACATGACCAAAAGTGCAGCAGATGGCCAATGGGGAGATGAAAAAGGACAGTGAGAGGGGCATACGTCACACAGTTTGGGATTGATTTAATTCTCGTTCTGTGAATATGTTCTGTGGATACTAACATGGATCTTGCAAAGTCTGTTAAGTATGAGTGACTCTGCATAAAATACCTATAATGTGGACATCCAGTCATTATACCTGTTATAATTATTAATGAAACTCAACATGGATTTTTTCATAATAACTTATGATACAATGTAGGGCAAGGACAGCCACATTTCCATTTTCAAGCAAAGTCTGGCCCACTTCCCCTTCATCTGGGTAATGGGATGGGTGGGTCACTGCTAAGACAAATAGAAATTTGTTCTCATTTTATCTCCTATGTAAACAGTCTATAAGTAGAGTCTACCTCCACCTGACAGAGAAACATCACCATTCTGGATCCCTCACTTGGTTCCTGGGCTGGGTCATAGCATGATCACTGCTTCTAGGCCTTGGCCAGTGAAGCTGCTTGCTGAGGAACTCACAAAAGGAGCCCCATAAGAGTAGGGGAAACAAGCTTCATCTGGAGAAGTAAGGAGCACAGCCCCTCCCAAAAACTGAACAGGCCCGTGGAGAAGATGTCAGCATATGGCAGAAGGATCCTTAAACAGACCTTAGTAAACCCATGATCTTGGGAAGGAGTGTGTGTGACAATGTTCTCAGCTCCCTAAGACCGCCATTTGCAGGAGATTCAGGCAGATGGACCTAGAATTGTAAAGTAGAGAGAGCCACGTTGCCTTCCTGCGTACTACTGAAGTCTGTTTCTGGTAAATAAGGCATAAGTATTCCTATTTTCTTGTTGATTTGGGGTTAAAAATCAGGTGCTGCATCATAATTCATGAGTTATTAAGACATGTTATCTGTGACTCCTCCCTCCCCTTCCCTCCTTCCCTCCCTCCCTCCCTCCCCCCCCTCCTTCCTTCCTTCCTTCCTTCCTTCCTTCCTTCCTTCCTTCCTTCCTTCCTTCCTTCCTTCCTTCCTTCCTCCCCTCCCTCTTTCCTTCCTTCCTCCCCTCCCTCCTTCCTTCCTTCCTCAGGTATTTTTGAAATGCCTAGTGCCCATCCATTTATCTGTACACTTCTGAAATCTTTTTGTTCATGAAAAAACAGTTGATGAGAAGAAAAATTAAAATTGCCATCCACATAGCTCCAGAGAAAACCACAACAAAAGGTAACTGTGTCATCTCAAAGCAAGGTCATAGCACTGTGATCCACCTTTCCGTCATTCCTTTACTCTTGCTCCATGTACGAAACATCTTATTTTTTAAGTCTTTTCTCCCTGCTCCCTTATCTTTGATATTCTTCCCCAATATTCTGATCTGCCTTCTTTCTAATCCTCTTTTCTTCCTTCTCTTTCTTCTCCTCTCTCTTCCCCATGTTCTACTTTTTCCTTTCTTTCTCTCTTCTTCCTCTCCATCTCTCCCTTCTACCTCCCTTTCCTCACTCTTCCTGTTGCAATTAACTTTTCTAAATGACTTGTTTTTACGTTTTATGGCCTAAGTTAATGCTTTTCAAACTTTTCCACTGAAGTGCTGCTCACCGGAAAATAGAGTGCATGGGAACCCAGGGGATTCTGAGAGCTCAGCTTCAAATGGCCACTGAAGCATGTAATTTCTTGAATTTTATCTTCAACACTCAGGCAAATTTGCATTCAGCTCCATATTATATCCATGTTTATATTATAATAAAATATTTTCCCCAAATCCCCAATTAAAATTGATGACCCAAGTTTATTAACTTAACCCATGGCAGAGGGCTGCATAATCCCGGGGGCACAGGCTTCAGTTTTTTGGCTGTTTCTCCCTATTTATGTTTTCCAGTCTTCCTGTATCACAGAGTCCTACTTTGTGGTCTCTCTCCTCATCTCAGAACAACAGGTTGCTGCATTTCCCATGATCAACTGTTAATCTGTGAACTGCATATTATGATGAATCAATAATGGGGAGTAGGAAGGACTTATTAATTCACAAGAGAAAAGGAAACCCACAGACTGGCATAGTGAACAGAAACAGAGCCTTTTGGATGGGCTCTGGGTAAAAAGAAACCCCAGCCCCACCCCAAGTCTTCAGATACTGCTTGCCCCTGTTACGGTCACCTGGGACTATGCTGCCACATCCATGAGTTGTACCTTTGAGTGAATGAGCTCTGTCAGTTTACAGTAATGGGGTCAACCAGAGCAGATGCTTTCTGATTGGAGATAGGCTGAAACCACCAGGATATTAAAAGATTAATGCCTCTGATTCTACGACAATCAGGAACCCTGTGACACAATCCAAAGAAATGAAACCAAGCAGATTGGAATGCTGGAACACTGGAGATTAGAGATAAAGTTAAGTAATGTGTTTCTTTCTCAGCAGGGTTTCAAACCTACACTCCGTGCCAAGGTTGGTACTTGGTAAGATCTTACTCTATTTATTATCACAGTCCTATGAGACAGTTGTTCTTTTCCCCATTCTAGGGTGAGGATATACTGGCTTGGATGGTGTGGTAATTCACCCAAGATTAAATAGCTATAGGTGGTCACACTGGGATTTTAACCCACTTTTCTCTGGCTCCAAAACTCATACTTTTAAAAGTTTTATCTGCTGTTTTATTGAACTCAACACAAAGGCTTAGGCTGTTGTTAAACTCCAGCAGATAATTCATCCTATCAGAGACAGTCTTTCCCTATCATCCAGGGTAAGAAAAGCCTCATGTGTCTAGACCCACAGATTCTGCCCCAATGTTCAGGCCATCTTATTCCAGTCTTGCAGAAGGCTCCTTCTCCCTATCTAGAAGTCACTATGGCAACCAGTTCCTATAGGTTAGCTGTTTATAAAAGTTGCTTGTATTGCTCACTAAAGCTTTTCATCAACTTTTGGTGGCCAGGTGTCATGCCTTCACTAATGGCCTTGTGGATTCCATGATCAGTGCCCACTATGAGTGTCTGTTCCTGAGACTCCCCCGTCACTAAGTGCAGTATTTTTGTCACTACATAATATTTCACCCCAAAGAATACTGCAGCCCTAGAATTTGTTACATGGATTTTATCTTTAAATTCTGCTCTCCCATGTCCACTGTAGCGTTATCTACAATAGTCAAGTCATGAAACTAACATAAGTGTTCATTAGCAGATTAACAGATAAAAAGTGCATAGTATAAAAACACAACAGAATACTAGTCAACCTTGAAAAAGAAGGAAATTCTGTCATTTGTGACAACATAGATTAACCTGGAGGACATTATGCCAAGTGAAACAAGCCAGTCACAGAAAGGCAAACACTACACAACTCACTTATGTGTGGAATCTAAAAATCTCAAATTCATAGAAGCAGGAGGTAGGATGGTTGTTGCCAGCGGCTGTAGGTGTAGGGAGGAATGGGAGATGTCGGTCAAAAGGTACGAAGTTTCACTTAGAAAGGTGGAATAAGTTCTAGAGGTCTTTTGTACAGCAAGGTGACTATACTTAAAAATAATGTGTTATATACTTGAGAATTGCTAAGAGAGTAAGATTTAAATATTTTTACCATTTCACACTGTATACATATATCAAAACATTATGTTGTACTCCACAAATACATACAATTTATATAGACCAATTAAATAAACAATACAATTTTTTTACTAATTAGAAAAACCTTATTCCTGACAGTTAGATAATAGTTTCAAACAAGGTAATTATTGGATGCATTCAGATCTGTTCTTTGTCTTTACACTGCAAGATTCATCCCCAGATCCAGACTGTAAGCTCTTTTTACCCAATAGGGATGAGCAGAAGGTTAGGTTTCACAAGTGTATACCCAATTTCATTATTTTTCATCACTGACTATCACTGACTAGTGCCAAATGATGAGCCCCTGACCGACTGCCTTCAGAGCATTTCCTTGGTAGGGAAGGGACAGTGCTTGTACATACCTGCTTTCATTGTCAACTGCATGGAAAACCACAGCAGTAAATGCTTTGTTTTATTCTCAAGTTCTCATGAGTCTGTCCCTCAGGCTTGCTCATTGGCTTGGTTGCGAGGCCTGTCTTTGTGTCTCCTGTGTCTTCTATTTCAGCTATCGTCTTGACTCAGTGGGCCTTCTTGTTTGGGTTTAGAGAGGCCAAATAATTTGCTCAATGTCCAGTGCCTTACAGTCTTGCCTGTCTTCTGCATCAACAATGGGAGCTATCGAGAAAGGACACAGAGTATTCTGAGGCTGTTCACACTGAGGCAATTAATCAACATAGTGTTCTAGCTCTCAAAAAGAATTGACCTTTCAAGGAATAAAGCCTTAAATATTTAAATTTTATTTGAAAAGCAGAACCTTTGGGTTTACTAAATGAAATCTTACATATGATTGTAATATGTAAAATAAATTACAAGAGCAGCTTTGAAGAAAATAGAGTGAAGGGCCTAGAATCCTACCACTCAGCCTGCCCTTCTTCTGATTCTTCATGTAGGTACCATGTGAAGATTTCTGCCTTATTCTTAATTGCAGGAATCTCTAAGCCTACAATTTCACGCAAAAGCAACTAGGCGCAAGAACGTTTTGAGGAAGAGCGGGGATGGAATCCCTCCTCAGTCATGGTCCACGCCTGTCTGGTGCACAGCAGCAGAGCCACACTGGGTGTGCCCCACCTGGCTCTGCTTGCATTGGCCAACGAGCTGATGTCCAGGCTGGTAAATACTTCCAACATGATCTCTGCCCTAAGTTACACTAAATAAGCAGGCGCTTTATTCTAAACCATTGTAAATCTGATATATCTTACTATGTTATGTGAGTGTCAGGGCAAGGCATTCTTACTGGAATTTACTGATTTGAAAAGATGGTAGCTTGTCAAATACTTGTGTCCTAATCTTGATATCCTTAGTTGGTGGTAGCTATTTATATTTTCAATAATTGTTTTGTGAAAGCCCTTGCATTATCTACCTACATTCCAGGCATTCCCTTGGGACCTCTTCAAAAAAGGGAATCTCATGTTAGCCGTGATTAAATTGCCCATATATAGCACAGTAAATGGCAAAATAACTACTTAATAAATTGAACTGAAGCACGACAGGTTAGGTGAAACCCAAACACAGGCAGCAAGCCTGGATGAGGGATATTACGGGGCAAACCCCTGAGTGTACAGTGCAGTGCTCCCTCAACCACCTCGAGCCTCCGTCTCCCAACATCTGTGAAATAAACGGACCTTTGGGCTCCATCAGTGAGGCCATCTCAGTGCTCCCTAATGTTAATTAATGTGAGTAGAAGTGATGAAAATATACAAATAAAATCAAATTGTCACACACCTGGATTCAGTCTTGATTTCTGATTCTGGTCAGAATATTAACTTTAATCACATCTTTGAGTGTTTACTTAGAGTACCATTCATCACAAAATCCTTCTATTTGGGTCTACACTGTGCTCCCCCCCAGGTGAACCCCAAATGACCCTGCTTTGTATTTGTAATAAAATTTAGTGTAAGTGATAATTTAATACAGGAAGGTTTATTTAATGGATTACTCAAAATAATTTAATAATATTAAATAGTATGCACACATATATATGCATACACAGATTTTTTAATGATTTCTTTTTAGATTTTTTTCACGGTTAGTGTACCTGGTGGAATTGTACATGTTCATATCCGCTATGTAAACCACTCGTGCCGGTAACTGTCAAGATTTATTATCCCCCAAGGTCAATATTGACTTGGGTGTCACCTTTGTGAATATTTACCTCTCCAGATAATGAATTGAAATGGGCATTTGGATGGAAATTAATATCTACTTATTTTCTGAAATCAAATGCTGTCAGGAGGTGTGCAGACACGCTCCACTGTGGCTGCTTGTTTCAGGGTGGCGTTCAATAAGCATTCTTTGCATTCTGATTTACTGTGGTTATTTTCATACCTCTTTCACATGGTTCTTTTGCCTAACAGATAGACTGTGAACTTCAAATGTATTCGGCTTGACATTTCAGTACCACAATCAGGAGATCGTGATATTTGAGCATATGGATAATAAGTACACACTGGATTAGTGAGCACCTTGGCCTTGGAGTTTATTTAGGCCAAGATACTGTTACCTGAAAAACACAAAGCTCCTTCAACAATTGTCTAATTATATAAAGAATATGGAAGAGACATAAAATTACACAGTAGTTCCATTGGTTTTGAGGTATTGATTTGTCGTTTTGAGATAACCTTACAGTATGCCACGTGTCTTGTAAATATAATATATACGACTCTGTGTGCCTGTGTGTGTGTGTGTGTGTGTGTGTGTGTGTGTGTGTAACAGTGCTTACTTCTTTACTGGCAGAAGACAGAGATCTTTGGTAGGCAGCTTTTAATATATCAAACCGCAAATTCTAAAATTGTGAGACTACAATAGAAATATTTCCTGTTGTTCTTATTATAACTGTTGTATTAATTTTGGATATGGGTCACAATATACACACAGAGAATTGTTCAAGCTTAAAAGAACTAAGGCATTTAAATACAAGTATAATGGTGACAGTTTCTGTTATCTGTTATATATGAGTGGAATGCAAATATTCATAGGCAGTGCATTCTTGGTTTTGTCCTTTACAAACAAGGAGTATTAGTTTGTCATCCATGCAAATCTTTTCTAGCCATTAATGGTCTGATAAAAGACCTGGACTTAGGCAAGCATATCATAATTAAGCACAGACTGTGGCTTAGTAGTCAAGAGAATAAACCACTGTGAAAATTCATTAGTAAAGTTAATCCAAAAAACATCTGAGCAACTGAAACAAAATCAATTCAAGGGGAGAATGTATAACTCTATTGATGTTCTCACCCTTGTTGATACATTGTTTAGAGTAAAGATTTCTATGTCTTCTGCATAAATATCAATTTTTGTTGGCAAATTCAATTTGACTTATTGGGTTCCTATAGCTAAGTGTTTTGTGGTTCATTGGGAAATGATATCATTTTGTGTATGAGGAAATAAAAATACCTCACTTGATGGCCAAAGTCTCATTTTACACACCATCCAATCCTCAGCCCAGGTTAAACACTAATGCCAAGATGGTGCCATTGCTTTTATGTGCTGGGAAGGTTTGAATCCTAGAAGAAACCAAAGACATTGGGAGGTTTCTTTGTCCATTATTTGCACATGTATGGGCACACATGCCTACACACAGCAGACGTATACACATACTGTCAATTAATTTAGTTTGTGCCTCTTTTTTAAAAAAAGGAATTAACGTGGAGTCAGATTAGTGATTTTCAATCAGATGTAACTTTGCCCCAGGGGACATATGGTAGGGTCTGAAGACACTTTTGGTTGTCACAGCTCGGGGGTTGCTACTGGAATCTAGTGAATAGAGATCAGAGATATTGGAAAGGAACATTCTACAATGCACATTGTATTATATGCCATCTTTTGTCTCCCACAACAGATAATCATGTAACTCAAATGTGAAGATAATCAAGGGTTGAGAGACTAGTTTAGATCTATTAGTGACTTATGCATCATGATGTGTCAAATATATGTGTGTATACACACACACACACACACACACACACACACATTTGAGACAGAGTCTCGCTCTGTTGCCCAGGCTGGAGTGCAGAGGGGCCATCTCAGGTCACTGCAACCTCCAGCTCCTGGGTTCAAGTGATTCTCCTGCCTCAGCCTCTGAATAGCTGGAATTACAGGTCTGAGACACCATGCCCAACTAATTTCTGTATTTGAGTAGAGAAGGGTTTTCACCATGTTGGCCAGGCTGGTCTTGCACTCCTGACATTAGGTGATCCACTTGCCTCAGCCCACCAAAGTGCTGGGATTTACAGGCATGAGCCACCATGTCCAGCCAATGAAAAATTTTAAAAAGAGGTTTTCTTGCAGCATTTAGACATATAGAAAGAGATATAAAATAGAAGAGCAATATGATGGCATACATTTTCATCCTGGTTCTGCTTACTGGCTATGTAAATTCCTCTTTATTATTTCACATTTTTTCCCAAAAAAGGTGATGATACCCTTCCTATTTTCTATTGCAAATAACATAAGATAAAGAATATTTTTAAGAAGCTGTAACCATGATTTTGCTGAAATCATATTTATTATAATTTTCATTATTTGGAGGAGTAATAATGGCTGTGCTGTCCTCATAGGCTTTAGACAGACAAGGATAACACGGAGGATATGGGCACAGTGAAAGAGGGACTGAGGGTACATATCCTGGACTGGGGGTACATCTCCCGGACTAGGAACTGCAAAGGTAAAGTTTATACCAGTTTTAGGTTTTCAAAGGGTTTTTAAGGTTGGTTTACATTTCTACCTCTGTTTAAAAATTATCTAGTCAGTACACCTTTTGGCAGGGTGCCATGTGCTATAATGCAATCACTGAAGTCTGTTTATAGTAAAGCACTTTCTGTCAATTTCTTCTTTTTGTAGGCCCCTCTTGCATAAGCATAACTCTCTATCTATCTATCTATCTATCTATCTATCTATCTATCTATCAATCATCTATCTATGTTTGAAAGACGGGATAAAAACTAAAGGTGCCAAAGTTGCCTATGCTTTGGAGGTGATGTAACTACATGTCTCAGGAAAGGTCATGAACCAATCTATTTAGATGGCACTCTCTACCTTATTTAGCAGCTCAAAGATCAGCTAGATAATAATCCTGGCTTTGATTGCTTATCTTCTCCAGTCTAATATTCAGTTGTTAACATCAATTACATTAGAAATAGTCTTTAATTTGTCTTTTCAATGGAAAGAAGATGAATGGCCTTGGTCTCTACTGGATGTCTGCCTTTTGAAAAAGGAAAGTGATAAAATCAGAGGTAAGAGACTGCAGAGTTGGGAAAAGGACCTTGGAAGTGATGTAGTCCAGCCTACCCTGCATAATGTATATAGATCTCCACATTCCCTAAAACATTGCAGATGGTTGACTATTCCATTTTACTTAACCTCCTAAGTGAAGAGGTGGGACCTCACAGGACAGCTCAGTTCCTCAACAAAAATTATAGCTGGTAGGACATTCTTTCTTCCACTGTACACAAGTCTGCTCCAAGTACCACCAAACCACTCTCCTTAGCTCTACTCACTGAACATTTCAAACCAAGTCTTCTTCCTCTTCATCATAATTATTCCACAAATACATAATGATAGCCACCACTCTTCTCTCAATCTTTTCAATCTTTTTATATCTTCTTTTTCTTATTTTTTTCTGTGACATGATTCCTTTCCCTTGGACCCCCCATCATCATGTTCTCTTATTTGTAGTATATTTCATTTTGTCAATGTTTTCTTTAAAATATGATGTCTGGAATAGAATGCAATCCTAATTTGTTCTTATCAACCTGTGTGGGCTACAATGTGATGGTCATAAGGAATCCTGGGTTGGAGAGAGGATTCAGTGAGGTTTACAACATAAACCTTAAAGTCTAAAATGAAAGTACCAAGAAACCATATTGTGGAAAGGATATTGTCTCTGCTTTCTGTAACTCACTCTTTCACTTACTTGGCCCTCAACTGACATAAATCGATCTCTTTACTTTGTTCAGGGATAACTGGTACCATTTTGGGTTTCTCCTAAATTAAGTGAACTTTGAACTCTCATCTTACGTTTATCTGCCCAGATCTTCCCCATGGGCCAGTTCTTGTCCACTCTTCTCTAGTCTTAATTAGTATGACTGTCCTCTAAATCCTTAATACTTATACAGTAGATATTACATTTTTAAGCCCTGTATTATATGCTGACTTTTATTTGCTTCTACTTCTGTTTTCATTCAGAGTTTGTTGAACTGCAATCAGTGAGAAGAATTACATTTACTATAGCCTCTGTCTATAGCAATAGGAGTACTGCTTACTGTGAGCCAGATCTTATCATTGACATACATTACTACTAATCTGGCTCATGACCCTATATGGTTAATACCATTATTCTTACTTTTTAGATGAAGAAATTTATGTTTAGAGTATCCAAGTAATTTTCTTAACTTCATACAATTATTAAATGGTTTGCCTGAAATCCAGCCCTGGTCTCTGAACCCAAAGTACTGTGTCCTTTACATTGGAGAAAAGATTTTACAATCCGGGTAGAATGGGAGCTCCTAGCAGTTGTCAATATATCAGTCTAATGAATTCGAGGATATTTTACTCATTTTACAAATATTTTTAGAGCACCAATTCTAAACCAGGAACTGATCTTAGATATTGGTAAAGAAACACATTCAATTTCTGAATATAAACCAGGGCTTATTTTTTAAAAATTGTGGAATACAGAGAGTCCCACAGGTCTTGGGTTCCACCTTCCCATGGCCACCCTTATGGAGGTGATGGTTTATATTGGCTCCTTTCTGGTAGTTCACCATTGTGCTTTTTCTCTTGTTTAAATGTTTCATAGAGCCACATGGTAGCTCGTATCTCCTCAACTGTCATGATGGCAGATGCTGTGACATGATCTCGGCATGTTTGAGGACACATATCCTTCAGGGTGACCTTATCTCAGAAACTAAACTTCTTAATTGTAGCTATAACCCCACCCTCGCCACAGACGGAAGCAATGGTAGTGAGAAAACACACACACACACACACACACACACAAGTAAGTGAGGCCCATCTTCCTGGAATGTCAATTTCATCCAAAGAGTAAGAAATACATATTATGTATATATATTTAAAAATACAAATATGTTCTGGAGTAGAATACAAATTTTCATGAAATTTTCAAATAAACATGAGATTTCAAATCTGTCTCTGGCTCCAAAATGTGTTCACAGAAACTTGATATCAATGAATTCACTGTTTTCCTGATGCCTCAGGGAAAAGCAAACAAGCAAGCTTAGTAACAAATACCCCTGATTCAATTTCTGTGGGTCTAGGTAAGTCTTCCATATTGGCCTTCATTTGAAAATAAACTCTTTCTTGAAACTTTGATTTTTCTTTTTTTTTCCTTTTCTTTTTATTTTATTTATTTTATTTTTTCTATTTTGAGACAGAGTCTAGCTCTGCCGCCCAGGCTGGAGTGCAATGGTGCAATCTCGGTTCACTGCAACCTCCGCTTCCCAGGTTCAAGTGATTCTCCTGCCTCAGCCCCGCAAGTAGTTGGGATTACAGGCGCCTGCCAACACGCTTGGCAAATTATTATAGTTTTAGTAGAGATGTGGTCTCACCATGTTGACCAGGCTGGTCTCGAACTCCTGACCTCATAGATCTACCTGCCTTGGCCTCCCAAAGTGCTGGGATTACAGGTGTGAGCCACCGTGCCAGGCCTGGTTTTCTTTAAGGCAGAGTTACCAGATAGTGTTACAACACAGCATGATGTTATAGTTGTATATAATGTCTTATCTCTTAACATCCTCTGATTTTAAAAATGCACAGTGTAGACAATGATGATATTAATAACCTTCTTTCTTTTTATTCTAATGCCAGTTTTCAGACAATCTCTATTACTGGCTTTATGTGTTGGGGAAGAAGGTAGAATGAAGTAGTATTGACAGAAAGGCCATTCCTCCACCTCCCCCTTGGCAGGCCTCTCACAGACAGTCTTGCTATGGGTGCTACATTAGGACCCGTAACAATTTCCATTCTGTGTTTAAGAGGTGTTGTGAATCCCCCCGAAATTGTGCACTCATCTCTGTGCATATATCTGCATTTTTGCATTTTTCTTGGATAAAGGTATTTATATTTCACCCAATTTCCAAAACGCATCCATGACCCAGAAAAGATGAAGAAAGAAATGCTCTGAGAGCCTCATTACCCTGAACATCCTCAGGGAGGGGAGGAGGGGACAGCCTTATTCTAGATGCTGGAAATTTAACCTCAATGTGCCTGAGTGTTGTGCCCTTTTCCAGCACCTGACGGGGTAAGTGTGAGCTCTGGGGTGCTGAAGAGAGTGGGAAAGAGCTCCCCCCACCACAAAGGGAAAGAGTCTTCTAGAAAATAAAAGACAATGACAGAAAAGGAAAACTTCAGAGACGTCACAATTTGCCAGTGGCAGAGTATGCACATTGCAAACAATCTGGAATTAATAGGAATGAACATTTTTATTACAAAGAGCAGAGATTTTTGAAGAAATTACTCAGAGCCTTACCCTTTGTCCTTTCCTCTACCTCCCCTGATATCCCATCACAAAAGAGAAAAACACAGAAAATAACAGGTTAACATCTAGAATTTGTAAGGCTCTGAATAGCCACCTGAAAACAGCCGCCTCCTGCTGAGAAACCACTGAAGCTTAATCATTTTCCATTGCATCAGAAGGAAGATGGCTGAGGTGTTCATTTTTTCCTTGAAATGTCAGGTGCCCACAGCAATTAACTAATCACGTTCCTAGCAGGTCAAGTTACAAGAAAAGAAGACAATTGGGTTTTTAATGCTAAGGGGACATTTTAGACATAGGGATTAAAAAAGGGTTTCATAATGACAAAAGCTCCACTGACGTGCCTCAACATCCCCTGAGTGATACCATGCCTTGTACAGAGGAAGTGAGGAAAGAAGGCTGAGGTTGGACTGGGGAGGGAGATGCAGCCTTGGGCACACATTTTTTTTCTTGAGTTAGAAAATGGCCTTGAATGGCCTTTAAAGTCTCCAATTGCAAGAAATTCCTTTGATACAGAAATCTGAGAAATTCCTAAAACAGCTTTGAGAGAGCGACTTGTTCAAATGAATCATCTTTAGTATCAATCGCAGCATAAGAATTGAGTGCTTACTAGGTAACAGCAAAAATAAGACCAAGACAAGTGATGAGGAAAGCCTAACATTTATCCAACACTCACTACAGACTGGAAACAATACTGAGCTCTTTTCATCTGTTAGCGCATTAATCTTCATAATAACCCCACGTGGTAAAATATGCTGAATGTTTACAGATAAGGAAACAGAGCCACTGAAGGGTAGTCACATAGCTGGAAAGTGAAATGTCTGCTCAGGGAGTCTGCCTCTAGGGCTTACAATCTTCAAGTCAGAAGGTCAGTGTTAAGATCCTCATTTTACAGAGGAGAAAGTGAAACTGGGACAGGTGAAGTATCTTACCCAAGGCTTGTCACTGGTAGACACAGAGCTTGGGCAGACCTGGCCAAAGCCAAGTTGTGTCCGACTGCACATACATTTCCCCATTCAATATCACTTCACATGACCTGCATATTGTGTATAATCATATTGGAATTCATCCCTAGGAGAGATACTGGATTCTAACACTGGTGCCTAAACCCAATCAAGTAGTAAGGCTGCAGCCCAACTGAACCTCGTTAATCCTGGTGCTCTGGAAGCACCCCACGCCTCCTGCCATGGCCTCCATGTTATCTAGGTTTTCTCTGTGTCCTTGGTGCATGAAAGTGCAGTCAGTGACTCAGCTGTAAAAGGTTCAAGGTACAGACTCCTTACTCAGCCCTCCTCTCTCTTTTCAGCTCTACCGTTGCATGCACTCCGTGGTATTTATTGAGTGTCTGTTGTGTGTAGACAGTGTTCAATAGTGGTAAAGAGCTAGTACCTGCCTTCATGCCAGTTAGACCCAGGATCAGGGAAGCCAGAGCATTGTTTCTGTTGTTCTCAGTGTCTTTATGTTGCTCCTGTAGCACAAGCTTGCACCTGTGCACACACACACTCAAGCTCATGCACATGCACACACAAATACACATTTCCAAGCTACACTGAAACATTCATTTCTTTATTTTATTCAGCACTGTTTCTCTGTGTCTCTAACACATTCTACCTGTTTTACTAGTTTTCTTGTCATATGCATATCTTTAACCTTCCCCAAATAAATTTCTCCCTGAAGCTAGAGCCACTTGGTACCCATCTATGTTGTTCCGATTAAACTGGTAGTGAGGGAATGCTTTCCAGACTCAAACAGAACTGGAGTTAACCAGCTCTACTCTAGGATTGTCAGCTTGGGTAACCTCAACTATCCTATTTCCTGTCAGTAAAATATGACTTCTTTTCTTCCTCGTATATTTTGAGCACATTCTTGACAGATAATACTCATATGTCATTTAATGGTTGTTCTTTCCTTTGCGTCTCCATTTAGTAAGTGTCCATGGAAGAGTTTTATTGGTTTCTCCCAAGATATTACCTGATAATAATTTTGTTTGTCTCTAATTTCTATTTAGAGATTTGTTAACTTGGTTCGAGTGGTCCATTGGACATTTGGGGGCTGTCTATACACGTTCTTAAATTGTTTGCCAAATTATTTTTGTGCCCTGTTGCCTTCATCATACTTTCAAAGGAGTACAAATTCAAAAATGAAAAGATTAATGAGTACTTATCTTTTTGGTTGGTAAATATGCTTTCTTTTTAGGCAGTCTTTTATTCCCCCTTTAACCTGATTCATCTAGATGGAAGTATTGACAGTATGCATGCTCAGACAGGGAGCTAGTGATAAACAGGATCATCCAAGGTTAACTGAGTCCCCAAGAATGCTAACCATTTTGGATGTCCTCATAAGTATACAGCAGAAATTGAAGAATATCACTAGGGCAAATATTTACACACATTTATTTTTATGAGCGTTATGCAATATGTTAGGTTACATCAAATGCAAGTTTGTTTTTCTTTCTTTAATGGCAGTTTTCTCCAATGCTTTTGATATATTAATGTGCAAGGGAGAATGTCTAAAACTGGGATAGTATAGCACTTCCCCCGTTTGCTTAGCCAAACATCTTATCTCGCAACTCAGGCTTGCTGCTCTGCAGAGGTCACTTTGAGAAACACTGATTTCAGGGCTTTTTGCTTTATCACTGTTAACGTCCCTATGATCTCCTTTATTTGGCACCACAACAAGACTCTGAGTTTCTGTCCTTTTATTCCCTTTGAATGTCTGTGGCAACAAGGAAATGAGGTGGGAAACTATTCATTGCCATCAGGAAGCCTTCGTGTTGCTCTGTGTCTCTGGAGGCTGCAATACGAATGCCTCAGAAAGGCACACCACTTGCTCACATCCCGAGACGTGCAGAGGTGGCAGTAGTTCCTGTCTCAAGTCTTAAAGACGATGTTCTTGCTAAGAATGATTCTGGTGTTGATTTTCAACCTGAAGAGTCAAAACTTTTATGTATAACTTAGACTTTTCAGTATACAGAACTATATTTTTTTAACCATAATAAAATTATCAGGTCTACTTTACTTCCTATTAGAGGAAACCAAAATAATAAAAATTACCAGTTTAAGGATCAATGCATCTGAATTTAAACACAGGCTCTATCATCACTCACTAGCCTTGTTACCTTCTGAGCTTCAATTTCTTTATCTGTAACATGAAGGTAATGATACCTACCCCTGATGATTAAGGAGAGGGCTAAAGAAGCTAACTTTTGCATTATACCTATATTAATATGTTTTGGCTTCTATAGTAAAATACCATAGCCTGGGTGATTTATATAAAACAGAAATGTATTTTTTACAGTTGTAAAGCCTGGAGAATCCTAATCACACTCTAAGTTAGGCAGATTCAGTGTCTGATGAGGGCCTGCTTGCTTCTTGGTTTATAGATAGAAACTTCTTACTGTAATCTCACATGGTGGAGGGAGTGAGAGAGCGCTCTGGGGTCTCTTTTTTCAGAACCCTAATCCCATTCATGAGGGCTCTGCACTAATAACCTAATCACCTCCCATAGTTTCTACCTCCTAATAGTGTCACCATGGGAATGAGGATTTTCATATGAATTTTGGGAGCACAAATATTCAAACCGTAGCAATATCTTAAGCATAGTGCTTAATATGTAGTAGCTAGTCACTCATTGATAGATATTCTTAATACAATTGTTATTATTAAGAATAAAGAAATGGGCTGGGAACGGTGGCTCATGCCTGTAATACCAGTAATTTGGGAGGCCAGAGCAGGTGGCCTCACTTGAGCCTAGGAGTTGGAGGTCAGCCCAGGCAACATGGCAAAACCTCATGTCTACAAAAATACAAAACGTTAGCTGGGTGTGGTGGTACGTGCCTGTAGTCTCAGCTACTAAGAAGGCTGAGGTGGAAGGATTGCTTGAGCCCGGGAGGTGAAGGTTGCAGTGAGCCAAGATCTCACCAGTGCACAATACAGCCTGGGAGACAGAGCTAGGCCCTGTCTCAAAAAAAAAAAAAAAAAAAAAAGAATAAAGAAACACCTAGATTTTGTTAGCAAGATCTTAGACAGAGAAAAAGTCGGGATGAGGGACGTATCAACTCCACTTCTGCACTTTCCGGGGTGCTCCAGATTTCAAAACTCCCTCATGCCTGCCGTCCTGTTGATTCTGCCGCTGCCTCTGTGTGCCGCGTTCCCTCCTTACATGGTGCCTTTGACACACTGGCAGGTAAGCTGAGCAGTTTGGGCACCTGGTTCATCTAGGATCCCAGAATATAGCTTTGTACTTTGATGAAGGATACTTCGGACTGTATTTCAATTTATCTGAAATATGAATCTCACACACTGTCTGCAGCTGGGATTGTACTTTGCATACTCTGCTCAGGACACTGGCAAGTCCTGAAACAAAATTTATAGTAGGGACCAGCCTAGAAACATGCTGTCTTCAAAGTGTGTTAGTCCTGAATGAAATAGGCACCGGGATAACATCTAGAGTGCTTAATCTACTTTCCTGGACTGTAGCATGTTAAATGTTCACAGTTAAAACCGGAAACGGAAGTGCATTCAATCATTCAGTTAATCTAACATTACAGATGGCTGAGGTGGGATAGGATCAGAGACAATGACATGTGACAAAGTGTTTCTTGGTGATCTTCCAGCCTATTTGAACATCTGCAATAGTTTGAGGTCTTAAAAATAAATAAGCTTAGTTTTCTTTCCTTCTCATTCCTCAAAAAAAAAAAAAAGAAAAAAAAAACCGCACAAACAGTTTTCCGAGATAAAAAGAAAATATCTCATCAGTTCAAACAGGTGGTCTAAGGTTTGCTTGTTTTTAGGTAATGATCTGATGCAGGCTCCACTCTAATTGACAGCATGGCCTGCTTATGAGAAGGGCTGCACTTGTTTTTCCCAGAGTATTTGGTGCTCTTTACCTCTAAGGGAGCATGTTAATAGCAAGGGCACTCTAGGGTGGTGCCAATCATCCACCACATACTGGAAATCAACGTTGTGTCTAGTGCTGTGCTAAGAATTATAGACATTAGAAATGGCATATGATAGGAACCCTGATCTTAATACAATGTCCATCTCTTCGTGATTCCAAGCCTAATTTTAGCACTAAATTATATGCTTTGTAGCAGGGAAGCAGGAAGTGTTAAGAACAGCATTGATGGTGGTGGTAGTGGAAGGTTACATAGATTTGAAGTTGATTCCAACCTAGATAATCTGCACGCATTCTCCTAGCCCAGTTTGTTCATTTGCAAAATAGCTATAGATGTGTCCATCTCACAGAGCTTTGGTGACTATCAAGTGAGACATCCAGTTTACCTGCTTGACGCAGTGTAGTCACTCAAAACTGCTAGGGTGATTCTGCTTGCTTTCTTTCTGCTACAGCATTCATTTTGCCACATGAAGTAGAACAAAGTGTCTCAAACTATCTGGGATAAAGGACCAAGCCCTCCCAAACCTCTCTTACTGGCCCCATCCAGCACAGACTAATATTTTTGTAAAACACACAAAGATGAACTACTAGAAAAGTAGAATAAAGAAAACAACAAAATCTCTTCCATGTAGATGAAATGATGCATCTGGATTGTGACAGGTTTCTAAGTGCTTATCCTTCCATTCTGCCCCTATCTTATCCTGGCGTGGTGACAAAGGTCCCTGGGCCCACACGGGTCTGCAGATCACACCTGGAGTAGCATGAACTGGAAGACAGTGATATGATCCTTGAATGTAATCAGATTAAGAGTAGAAATCACCGAGTTACTTTATTGAAAGTCTTTACTTCAAGCTAATATTGACTGAAAGGCCAACCATCATCTGCAAATGATAGTAAAAAACCTGACGCAGGGGAGTGATCATTCGTACAGACATCAAAAACCAGAGCAGGGAAATACTCAGACGCGAGTTAACAGGACACAGCACCAGAGCTGAAGGAATGAGAGGTCGCCTGGATGTTTATCTTATTCTCTCTCAACCAAGGGTCCCAGGATTTTAAGCACAGACGAAGGGTAAATTAAAGTGCAGAACTTTTAGTGTTTGATGGATTTCCATTCCAAAGTTCCCATTCCACAATTATTACTAACCCTTTTGCTTTCTTGAGGGGGTGGAGATAATTGGACTTGTATTCTGTGCTTTCAGCTTCTACCTCTCACTTCATCTTCCCCCTGAGTTCAGAATGATCTATATAAAATGCATACCTGTGTGTATCACTCCTCTCATGCAGCAAATAAGAACCTGTGTAGCCTGGTTTTGGTTGGCCTTCTCTGAACTCAGTCCTCCTTTACAGCTCTGAAATTAGGTCTGCATTTTGTGTTCCAGTTATTCTGAACTCTTGGCAGTTCCCTGCCCACATGTCACTTTTCCATATCTTTGTGCCCTCCTTTGCTCATGCCATTTTCTCTGCTTAGCCCAGTATCAACCCCTCCTTGCCTGGCTGACTTCTATTTATCCTTCAAGACTTGGTTCAGAAAGTCCTCCAGAAAGTCTTCCCCGGCCCTCCCTTCCGCTCTCCCTGCTCTGTGGGCCCATACCTTCCTCTGCGTACCTTGATCACTGAACCGGCCACATTATTTGGAAACCATCTGTTTGTCCTCATTTATTATTCATCAGCAAATGCCCAATAAATGTTTGAGAACTGACTACAACTGAGGTAGGTGTCCTGGCTGCGTTGAGAGGCACTCAAGAACAAGACTGTCAAGGACAAGCAGAAAACTAAATTTATTGTGCAAATTTGACTGAGGTGAAGCAGAACCAAAAATCATCAGATTCAGCCACTAGAAAAGCAAGAAACTCATAAACAAGGTAACCTCTGTATTCACCTCTTTCTGTTTATTTGTTCTGCTTCCTTTTTCTGATAGAAACTAAATATTTGTACATACATTTTAAGTGCAGCCATTTGAGCACCAGCCCAGAGAGCATCAACCATGAGGACAAAGGTCTCTGCTGTGGGACAGGTAAAGAACATGAGAGACACGAGGCCCTGGCTGGAATAATGGGCAGAATACGTGGCTTAAGTTGAAGTATTGGCCTTGCTACGGATAAGCTCAATGAACGATTGGCCTGTCTGAGTCTCTATTTCCTCGCTGAAAAAAGCATGGCAATAACGTATGTCATAGGATTACTTTGAGGGTTAAATGGCATGGTTTACATAAATACCTAGTACAGTGTCAGGTACAATAAATGGTAGCTATTATGATCAGAGGCAGCTATTTATGTTCTGTTTGAAAGCTTGCTCAATGTTACTCTGCTATGCAATTTCTTACACCCTAATGTTGCATTACTAGGAGATTTGGAGCAATATAATCCAGAAGTCCCATCAAAGCATATCTCTACTCAACGAAAAACCAGCCCTAGAAATCATAACAAGTACCTGATCTTAGGAAATGTTTCTTAACCTGCCCCTTATAAAGATGCTAGAAAATTCTAGTTTTTCCAAGTTGTGGCAGGCCTTGGAACCCATGCCGAGGAATTGGAATGAAACAAAATAAAGGCAAAGAAAGACGTCAACATGATTTACTGGAGCAGAGTGGCATCGTATTGGCACTCAAGAGCATGTAGATTAGACAAGGATTGACTTATCACAGTTACAGATCCTGAAACACTTTGACTTGCTGAGAGGAACACTAAGAAGCAGAGGCCAAAAAATCCCTCAATTCAAGTATAAAAGAGACATGTGTTCTTTGTCCCGTTCTGAGAAACGATGTGCTCTTGGCTTTTTGTCTGGATGTGTGGGTTGGTTGTCTTTTCAAACCGTATATTTGGGCGAGGGGAGATATGGGCATTTGGGCAGTGGGAAAATGCTCATGACTTTTAAAGGAATATGATGGAAAAAACAGCACTGTTAAAAATGTATTTTGAAAAAATTAGAGCTGGTGCACTCAGATCCCTAGCCTCCTGGGGTCCTATACCTTCACTCTTGACAAAGGTGGACCTAGGTCATACTTCAAAAGGACCAGGAGCCTCAGGGACCTGTCTACTGAGAGCAGCTGTCAATGTCACCACTCCACTTCCAGCAGCCTGGTTGAAATTTGCCCGAGGCAAGACCTGCAGAAAAAGGAGTCAAAAAGCATGAGGAGAGAAGAAAGTAAAAAAGAAATTAAGTTCTGTGGGATATTATTGCTGCTCAAATCCCAGGTTTACTATAGCAGATCCCAGCCCCATGGACCTTGGTAACCCGTGACTACTCTTTTCATAATTCCAAGAGCTATGGAAACTCCATAACTCACAGCCCTCAAACCCCTTCCTGCTGTTCCTTAGTAAAATTGCCTACCCTCACCTGCTCTGGGTGAAAGAAATACTTGCCTTTTCTATTTCCCTTCCTGCAACAGCCCTAGAACTTGTTTGATTTTCAAAAATTATTCCTGCCGGCAGGACAAAAAGAGTAGCTCTCTCTACTGTACACAGAGGAGCTCTGGTTGGGAAGTTTGTATTGATGCACTTGCATGAATTGTGTCCCTAACAGAGTTTTGAACTGGCGTCAAATGGGTGGGAGTGTGGACTCTCACCCTTCTGCTTCTACCTGAGTTTCCTTAGCCAAAATGGGCATAATATCCACCTTGCAGAGTGTGTTGAAGATTACACATAGTGTGTGTAAAGGTATCTCCAACACAGACAAGAAACCAACCAAATGTTTCCTCTTTCCTGACATCATGAGATACAGCTGGATGTGAACATCTGTAAGCCTAAGAAAGGATGCTTGTGAGGCCAGTGGTGGCATTTTACTTTTAAAACTGCTGTCAAGAGATAAAGTCCAACTTCTTCATCTAGAGTGGAGTTCTTTCCAGAAACTAAGACTCATTTAACTCTACTTTCCAGCATTCCCTGGAAGGATCCCTCTCCTCCTCCTCATCTCCTCCAACCCCTTCTGCTGCTAAGCTACAGCATTTGGGGAATGCTTTTTTATGTTCTCTGGTTACTCTTTCTTCTTGGATAGCTTTCTTCCTCCTCTCTGCCAGCCTATATCCTGTTCAGCTTTCACAGTTCACACCAAGCCTCACATCTTGCATGAATCCTCCCCAGAATGTTCTAGTCCAGTGATTCCTAACCAGTAGGATATGATCACAGTGATTGTCAACAGTGGCCATCAGTTGCTGACAGTTACCTGACCATGGAAACTGAGAGAATCCCATGTCTTTTGTCCCCATCCTGACCAGGACCACATAAGTTGCCCAGCCAGGTTTCTGTGACCTTGACCACCTACAATCCAATATCCTCTGAGGGATTACTCCAACTTTCATTTCCTTGTATTTAAGCCCTTCTTTTTGGCACCAGACTCCATTATTTTCAGACTCCATATTTTTCCTAAGTCATTAGGAAGACAGAAGCTGTTTGCCTGGCAGGACCTTCGTAATCTCATCTTCTCCTCATTTAACAACACACTTATTTCTATCCTCAATTCCTTCTCGTGCACCATCCATGTCCACTGTCATGGCTCTGATTTTCACTCCTTCTGTGACTGTAAAACACCTATGCCTCTTTCCCTTGCACCTTCATCTCCCTCTCTGCTGCCTCTTTCCCATTTGGATTAAAGCATACTTCTTTCCCTTCTCAATTTCACATCCCTTCATCTCATGTTCCATTTCTTTTGCTTTCAGAGACAAGGTTTTAGAAAAAATCATTTATATGCAGTGCTGTTCTTCTACCTCTCCTATATACTCTTCTGCTTATTGGATACAAGTTCACTGATTATTTCATTCACTCAAGTTTCTAGGAAGGCTTCCAAATTAGAGAGAAGTTGGCCTGAAATTGACCATCTCCTCTCACTAGCCATGTGAACTTGGGCAATTACAAAAATCCCTTTTCTGTCCCAGCATCTTCTATAAAACTTGAGTGACGGCTGGGTGCAGTGGCTCAGGCCTGTAATCCCAGCACTTTGGGAGGCTGAGGTGGGCAGATCACGAGGTCAGGAGATGGAGACCATGCTGGGTAACACGGTGAAACCCTGTCTTACTAAAAATGCAAAAAAAAAAATAATAATAAAAAATAAAAATAAAAAAATTAGCCAGGCATGGTGATGGGCACCTGTAATCCCAGCTACTCGGGAGGCTGAGGCAGGAGAATGGCATGAACCTGGGAGGTGGAGCTTGTAGTGAGCCAAGATCGCGCCACTGCACTCCAGCCAGGGTGACAGAGTGAGATTCCAAAAAAAAAAAAAAAAAAAAAAACTGGAATGGCTACTCCTGCCATGTGGTCATGATTTGATGAGAATGCAAAATGATAACATACACGGAGCAGAATGTAGAGGTCACTGGACACTTCGGGTCACTGTGAATCAGTCATCTCAGCAGTATTTTATCCTATGGACCAGTCCACTTTTCTTGGACTTCACTTTTGCTTTTGCCTTCAGTGATGCATCTCTATCGCAGTTTCCTTCTTATGCTTTTCTGGTTGCCCTTTCTCAGCATTTTCCCCAAGTTTCTCGTTTCCACCAAAAGCTATGTTCTCCAAAATTCAGGTGTTGTTGGTTTCCTTTATTTTTTAATATTCTTTACTTATCTAGATTGTGAAATTAGCTAGCATTAATTGATTGGTAATTACTCAATGGTCATGTCCAATACTAATCTCATGAACCCCATTAAACCAACTGACATCACAATTGGGAAGGACCCAGGTATAGAATGCCCATTCTGAGCTC
The DNA here is from genome assembly GCF_003255815.1 of Theropithecus gelada. Taxonomy (NCBI): domain Eukaryota; kingdom Metazoa; phylum Chordata; class Mammalia; order Primates; family Cercopithecidae; genus Theropithecus; species Theropithecus gelada. The sequence goes on from NW_020257642.1 coordinate 1,082,775, forward strand.
AGTTTCTTACCCAAGTAAGCCCCCTCATTTTCCTGTACACCCTCACTGTGTAACAGCACGATTTTCTGGTGGTTATACCTGACTCTTTCTTTCTCCTTGTCTCCTAGAGTGAATAAATTGACAAGTCCATTCTTAATTCATGCATATATTACTTCTTACCCAGATTATGGTAATAGCCTACTGAGGAGCCACTGTACCTCCTTTTTTGAGCTGCAATCCAATCTACAAATTACTTTACCAGAATGAATCTTTTAATGGACAAACAAGAAGGATGGTTTACAGAGGCTGGGAGGGTAATGAGAGGGAAGGATATGGAGAGGTGGAAAATGGGGATGATTAATGGGTACAAAAAGTAGTTAGAAATAATTAATAAGACCTCATATTTGACAGTACGACAGGCTGACTATAGTCAATAATAATTTAATCACACATTTTACAATAACTAAAAGAATATAATTAGATTGTTTGTAATACAAAGGAGAAATGCTTGAGGGGGCGGATACCCCACTGACCCTGATGTGATCATTATGCACTGTATGCTTGTATCAAAATATCTCCCATACCCCGTAAATATATACACCTACTATGTAACGACAAAAATTAGAAATCATTTTTTAAAAAAATTAAAAAAGAATAAGCACAGCTAACTCTCCAAGTTGAAATTATTTTAGTAGTTCCTGGTCAGCAGTGTCTTTTGGGACACATGGAAGTGAATAACCTACAGGGATTGTTAAAAATGCTAATTCCTAGACATCAACACAGATCCCCTAAGTAAGAATTTCCAGGTTGGATGATGCTTAAGCACACAATTCGGGAACATGTAACAATAGAATAAATAAAAAATTGTATGGAATGTTATATAAGGCTTTGCATAATCCAGCTTTTGATTGTCTCTCCAGCCCCCTTGCCAACTATCCTGTCATATGATTCTCATGACTGCTGCAGGGTCTGGTCCATCATGCCATTGTGCCTTTGCATGGTATCAAAGTCCTTCCACTCCCAATTCACCTATCACACTTGTTCATCCTTCTAAGAATAGCTCACATCAATCATTTCTCCCTTAGTAAGTCTTTGCTGAGATTCCTAATCTGCACCCCTCTGATCTTAGATAAGTCCATTTTCCATGCTTTCAAAAATTCAGGTGTATCAGTCCCTCTCCTCCCTGTACTATCTCCAAGTCCAGTATACCATTGTATATATCTCACTGCATTTAAATGTTTGGTAATTTGCCTGTCTTTGTCATCAGCCTGAAAGCTTCCTAACAATTAAAAAAAATGCATGGCACATATTAGGTGCTCAAATTTTATTTGTTAATTGAAGAACTCTCTCTCTAAGTCACAGTGTCTATCAGCTGTCTTCTACCACTCTTATGAGCCAAATCTTGTCCATCAACAACCTTCTGAAAATCAAGTAGTAACCTTGCATGAGAGGTTTTTATCCCCATGTTCAGTCCTGCTACTTCTAAGCAAGTGCTTTTTCAAGTTGCTTCCTGCTGATCCAATCTGTCAGGGATATTTAACCGGCCATGTGCCTATTCCCCTGGTACTCTCTAAAGTAAGTTTTTGTATCGCCAACTCTGGTGATGGAATTATTTTTTATCTCACAGGGTATTTTTTTTAAGTTACAGAAGTAAACTCATTATCAACAATATAATTAACAGCAATGTTATTGGAGTTTTTTCTACTAATATTTTATTGTTACTTCTTCATATTTTAAGTCCTAGAAGTAAAATGTGTTTTCAATAGCACTAATGCATTTTAAAATTTATTGTGTTTATTATTTTCTCTTATCTTAAGTAGTAAAAGTTATCCTTAACAGTATTATTAAAATTTCCAAAAACTAATGACCTCACTAGATTTGTTTGTATTTTAAAGTCATGACTATAAAATGAATTCACCATTTATTGAATTGGCATACATATCACATTTCTGTGAACAATGAATAAAGTAAATAAGGTCTCCCTCTAATCACATGAATGTCTTCAAAAAAGCTGTGTTTTTGCTTTTTCTGCCCAAAGGAAAACTATGTGGTACACCGGAATGGGCTCAGCATTTCAAGTCAAACTGAGCCAGCCAGTTTATGTCCTCTTCTGTAATCTACTACCTGTGTGGTTATGATGCACAGGATGTCATTCCTGACCCTCAGATTTTCCTGTCAAAATAAGCTGTAGCGGCCCTTTGTCATACACGGCACCTATTAGGCACTCAATAATTGCATTTTATTTATTTTTTAAATCTATTTTTTAGCATGGTAGCAAGTATACTTGTTTTTCATAGGGCCATTAAGAAGGAGTTGGGAACACTCGTGCCATTTCCCTGGCATGTTGCTGTCAGCCTTGATTATCTTGTGTCTGGCATCACCGTAGAGTTTTTCAATATCTGTGTGGCTCTTGTCTTCTGAACAAGACGGCAAGTTCCCTGAGGGCAAGAGCCTGTGAATTCCAGCACAGAGTATATGCTCAGAACATAAAAATGTCTCATGGATTCTATTTTTAGAACTGCTGGCGTAGTATTATGTAAGGAAAGCAATGTTATGCTAGGAAGAATAATTTTTCTTCTCATAAACATGGTTTTCTTAAAATGATGAGGTGAAAAATGAAAATACTTTGAACAGTCTATGATTTGTAAGACATTTTCTGCAGTTGGCTGGTGTCCATAACCTCTAAGGCTTGACACTTATGAATCGTTTAAGGAATTTTATTTCGGTGTGTTCGGCGTGGCCCCTTTTCCTTTCCAAGGCTTGCTACTTTGGAATTGACACCACAGAGCATAAAGTGGAATCCAAAGTGAGAGATGCCTATACCCACTTGTTGTATCAGAAATCCATCCACTATGAAGATATCTGTCATGATTACTCAGGCTAGGCAGTTCTCAATAAGGAAAGCATGAGTGAGTTTGTTTTACTGCACAGGCTTGCCCTGATCATATTAATTTGAAAAACAGCTGGAGGTGGCAACTTACCAGGTAAAAACAGATTGGGGGACCGATAAAATTATTCAGATGCTCATGGGCAGGTCCTCTGTAATTCACAGGAAAGCCTACACTTACATCTGAGAAGCAGCCTTACGGAAACGTCCCAACAGAATTTACAAACTCAGGTAGTCAACAGTTTGAACTGCAAGTCGTCTATTTGTGAGTACACCCGTATGGGCTTTACGGGTCTCCGTAGGTGGAGAAGGGCCTGCCAGTGGTTCTACAAAGAGAAATAAATCTGACATTGGGTAGGCTTTAGTTTGGACCACATGTGAATACTTCTAAGCTTCTTTGCATTATTAGCAGAACAAGCATTTCTTACAGAAGACAATATCCGTACCTGGAGATTCAGAAATACACTGAAGATAAACTGGGGCTTTCTAGTCAAACTCTCTGAAGTCTCCCAGGATGTCTGTTAGTCTCTCAGAGCTGTGATTTCTCACCGGAAGACTTTGACCTCATTCAAACTAGGTGAACAGCCAAGTCAAACTTTTCATGGTGTTTTTTCGACTGGAAATTTTATGACAGAAAACAACGAGCAGATCAAGTGCACCCAACAGTGGATGGACTCAGCCAGCGTCATTTAAGTTTGTCTTTCTGAGTAGATCCTGTGAAAGGTCTGGGGCTGCCAGTGCCATTTACTGCTTTCACCAATATCTGGGCACATTCCCCTTCCAGGTTTTTTTCTGGAAATCAAGTGCTGTCTCCATTAGGAATGCATGTTCCTGAAGGTCAGGGAAGCCCAGAGTGAAGCCATGTCAGCCATAACTCATCCTGAGATCCTCCCTGTACCCCACTAAACAAAGCCTCAGTATTTACCTTGTTACTGCATTTCACCTTTCAGTGTGGAAGAGGGTTCTCTAAAGCAGCAAAGCTTAACTGTTGTCTTTAATCTATCACTTGATCTACCTTTTTTTTTTTTTTTTTTTTTGCTTACACAATTCATTCAAAATTTGTTTTTGTGTTTGACCAAAGTTTCAGTAATCCTCCCAATTTATATTGGATGTCTGACTAAGGGAATTCATCATTTCTCTTTTTCTAATAGAAGCTACCCTGACCTTAAATCTTTGAGAAAAGGAAAATGTGAAGGACATGGAATTTGGAAAAGCTTATTAGCCCCTGTACCTACAGGTCATGTTACTGGCCACTTTCCTAAAAGAAAGAAGACCCTGGGGAGGACATTCTAGTGGTGCTTTCCTTTTCCAGCTGATAATACAAAAAAAAAAAAGTGGAAGACATTTCATGACTGTGACAGTTCGTAATTAGGTTGTATATCTAAGACACACATATATCACTGACAAATAAGAAAAATATAGCACAGTTAAAAAATTAGTTCAAGGCTTACCCAACTAAATAATAACAGAATTGGGTTTAATACCTAATCTCTGAATTCAGCTTTCCCAGTATGTCCAAATTTAAGTCAGTATCTCCTCTTCTCCACCAAATATTTCTTCTCCTAAGTTTTACCTTAATGATTAGCACCATTGTCCTGGATGGAGGGAGTACAATAACTCAGAGCCATCCTTTACCCTCCCTCTTCACCATCCTACTATCCAGTGAGCAGGGATCTGGCTGATGCTACCTCCACAATGCCTTCCACATCCACACCCTGTTGTACACACTGCTGGATGTTCCAGGGATTTCTCATCTCTTACTTGGGCTGTTTCCACAGCCTCCAAGAGTCTTGTTATCTTCTGGGCTACCCTATCACCTAAATCCAGCCACCACAAGGCCAATATTTGCTTTTAGTATAGATATAATTCTGTTTTTCTTTGTTTAGCACCTCCAATTTCGTCCAATTTTTGCTATAGTTTATATCTCAAAACCTTTGTCCTACATGCAAAACTCTTTACGATTTGACTGATACGACCTGCTCTTATTATTATAACCATACTTTCCATACATTCCTTGCTACCCCTCTCCTCTCTCACAATAGACTCCTCTGTGTCTTTGTTCTACCACCTTCTTTGGCTCAGAATGCTCTTCTTTAATTCTGCGTAACTGAATCTTGTTATTATACTTCTTACAATTGGACACAGTTGTTTTCTTCTTGAGGAGGTTGCCTCTGATTCCAGCATGGGCTATACCATAGTGATTCCTTAGATCTGTATATGCAGTGTGTGGAAATGTTTTGCCTTCTGTGTTACTCCCTATTAAACCATTACCTCACTGAAAGCCGAGACCCCATTTTAATCTCCCTCCCCTACTGTAGTACCTATTACAGCCTCCAGTGCATAGTAGATGCTCAATAAATGCTTTACATGCACAGTGAAAGAACTCTTATGACAGCCATTGTAAAAAGTTTAAGGATAGAGTGGTGCCTGTGGATTTAGAACCAGTGGTTAGAAAGCTCTAGGTTGTCTATGTGGCGAAATCCTATCAGTCAAGGCCATGAAGCAGGACACAAAAAGTTAGGGTCCCTTTCTCCTAGGGAGCTTTTTGGTGTGGCTTGTTTGTTTGTTTAACAAGAAAGAAAGAAAGACAAAAAGGGTACTTTTGGCATTTTTTTCATGGAGGACACAGCAGTCATATTTTTCTCTGCATCGGGAGTGGAGTCTGGGAGAGCATATCACAGTCGTTCATTAGAGAATTCATCTAATTGAAGACTAGAAAGTCTTCTAATATTAGTGATAAGAGATGTGAGTTGTTACTGGATTTTTGTTTTGTTAGTTTTTTGTTTCTTTTGTCCTTAATGATTGTCCTTAATGATTCTTACTAATTGGTTACGTCGTTGTACCAAAAAGATCAAGGGAATATTGGGGTCAGTAATATCTGTTTTGTTTTTTAATACCCACTGAGCCTGAAAAACTAATGCAGCCAAATAATGAGCTCATAAATACTAATTTATGAACAGGTAGCAATCATGACACCTAACAAAAAGTCGTTCAACACTCAACTGGAAGTGAGAAGATCGCGTTATAATTTCCAGCTCCGTCCATCTAGTTACGTCATCTTAAGCTCATTTGTACATAGTTCCACGTGCCAATTTCCTCTTTCATAAAATAGGAATGTTGATGTAGGTATCTTTTCATTCTACGACTTCAAATTCTACAACTCTGATTTAAATGATTTCAGAAATATTTACTGAAACCTTTTCATGCTTAGTCCAGCCATAAAATAAGGCCTGCTTCTTGTTCTTACTGAATTATAATTTAGAAAGAGAAGTTTAAGGTATAAGAAGCATTAAATGACTATTATGGAAGTACTTAAACTCTGTTTAACATCCAGTACGCAACACATATTTCTTACATTCAGCAAATATAATACTTCTCAAGTCCTTCTCTATGCATGGCACTAAAATAAGTGCCAGAAGGCAAAGAAAAAGAGACCAAAGCCTCTGGCCAAAATCCAGGAAGGCAAACCATTTCCAGGCCTGGTAATGAACGAGGAGATGGAGTAAGATTCACAAGAGAAACATGATGTCATCAAAGCAGTGGAATAAAGGTGGGCACAGGACATTCCATATTAGACGATTCGTTTAAGGCAAGCATAGTATGTCCATACTCAGTGCTAGATATTTGTCAGCTTATGCCCATTTATCCAATGAAATGAAAAGCAAAATCTGCTATACTTTCTGAGAAAGAAAAGTCAGGCACTTCCTGTTGCTGAAAATCATAAGAAAACATATTGCTCTCATTGCTGCAGACAACACACAGCCAGACTTAGGATGAAGCTGGTGCTTGTAAAGAGAGGAGAAATATGGAGAGAAACTCAGTCTCTGATGACACAATGTAGTAGCTAAGTTAGCGACCTCAAAGGCCTATTCTTCCTTTAGGTTCTGATATCTGAGATCAAATCCCCCTGTATTGTTTAAGTGCATCTGAATCAGGACTTCTACCACTTAAAGCAGAAAGACTATCACTGATACTGGAAATTGGACTGTTACATGCTTTAAAGGCTTAGAATAAAGAGCACTATCTGATGGAGGTCACTTGCTATAGGGTTTCCATAATTTGTTTTTCAGGCATGGTGAGAAAGGTTCAGAAAAGGATCCATTGCCTTTTTTCCCCCTCATTAACCATGTCTAATCAATCCCCAATCCTGTCAATTCCATGACCTTCATACATCTTATACCTGCTTCTCTCCATTTCTATTAACACCAACACCGTCCAAACCAGCATCTTTGCATACCTGGGTTACTATCGTGGATTTCTAACTGGTCTCCTGCATCCATCAATTTTCACTCCTCTATTTTATTCTCTATCATGTGAATCTTATAATTTCTTGACTTACAGAGCATCTTCAATGGAGCTCATTGCTTTTTGATGAAGTCAAAACTTCATAAAATGTCTTATGGGTATATCAATAACTAAGTTTATGTCTACCTCTCCCATATCATTATTCAGTGTTCCACCACCGTCCTATGACTACCGCTGGACTTCCGCTATTCTGAATCTCCTTGAAATCTTGCTAATGCATGTGTGTCCTCCCATCGGGTAAAGCATGTGGTTTTCCCACCGCCGGGAATGCCATTTTCTCCTGTCAGTCTGATTCCTGTCATCCTTCAGGTTTCATATACAATATCACTTTTTGTGGAAAGTGGGTTTTGACCCTAGTGTAGATTACTCCTTTCTGCTAAAGGCTCCTATGACCCCTCTGTACTTACATTATCTCACTCTAGTATAATTACTTGTTGGATGACTTCTTTTCATTTTTGTAGGTCCTTGTTTGTGTTATTAGCTGTTGTAATCCCCCAGTACCTTCTATAGTGAATACGCCATATTTATTGAAGAGCTGAATGGTATGAGTCCATGGAGAATTACGCAGACAACCTTTAAAAAAGCAGCCCGAATAGGGAAAGTACAGACACTGATGATAGATAGAAGTGGTTGGAATTCAGGCAGATAAACAGCAATCAATTACTGAATGTTCTGCCTTACAGTTGAGCAAATAAATGGCCAGAGATTGAAGTAGATGGTGAAGAAGCTGATAAGCAAGATAACCCTTAAAAATATATACACACAACACTGGCACCATACCTGATTCAGACCATGAGCCATTCAGTTCATCCTGACCAATTCCAATTGGTCTGGCCAGTTTCCAGTATGATGCAAAGGTAATTTATTTAATGTATTCTGTGGGTATTAAAAAAAAAAACCCAGCAGATCTGCCCACCACCAAAGATGAGCTAGAGTATCAGTAGAGACACGAATGAATCACACAGGGTCAGATGCCAGCTCTACCAAGTTCAAGCTCAGTTATCTTGGTCAAGTTTCTAAATCCCTCTGGGCACCTATTTCTACATCTTAATGTGAAACTGATATTAATTTGTTAAACAGTTGTACAAATCCAGGCTCTGTATGCAGAGCAGCAGCTATAATGTCCCAAAACTGAAACTTGTCATTATAATAACACAAAGGATCCAAATTTGGAACCCTGGAAGAATGGCTGTACCAACCAACAGAAATAGGAATTCAAGTGCTGAGCAATATAGCCACCTCCTCTCATGGTTGGTGTTCTCAGTTTAACACGGTTGAGCTACAATCCACAAACTGGATGACTCATAATCAAAAGTAAAAAATCCAATTTAGTTCACAGTATTGATACTAATGTTAGTCTCCGTCTGGAGGTTTATCAGCTTAAAGTCCATCTGCTTTATAAAGCTAAAAAAGGACGATGTATTCACAGTCTGGTTTTGGTTTCAAATTGAGAAATATGTTCTGAAGCTATTAACAGTAAGTGGATATGCTCTCGAGGGAGAGTATCAGAGCAGCCAGCACAACAATCAGAGGGACTTCCCACTGCAGTCTGCCTGAGTGCTTAGGTTCAGGAAATCTCCACTTAGCTGACACTGGGTATTGGTTTGGCGACATCTCTAACTGTGTGTGGGGCAAGAAGGTAGGGTTCATGGTGGGGTGCAGCCTGAGAGAGACCGTTTTTTTTTCTTTCCCCACATCTTGAAGAACATTATGGACACTCACACTAAAACTCTGGAATGCTTCTGTTTAATCCAAGTGATTTCACTTTAGCCTTGATCAGAACAGAAGCCAGATTACTTTTTGAAAAAGTTCATTTTTCTCAAATCTAATGTAGACTTCATTTCACATTATTAATTTAGAGATGAGGGTATACGTATTTAATCTAGTGATGAGTTTTTTCCCCTCTGAAAACTGTTTTTAAATTAGTAATGTCCCATTGGATCAATGGCATCTGAACATTGAATAAATACGGCATACATTCTTCTATGTGGCAAAGTTTCAATGTGAAGACACCACCTGGTCAGACTCTTAATTTCTCCTCTGTGTTACTTTTACATCCTGAAGGTGCTTCTAACTGGCACTGAATCCAGGCAATTTTTGACCAAAAAAAAAAAAGTTTATCTTCTTATTATTAAAAAAATCGGGACACTGGAAAACACTTAACAAAACAGAGATTAAATAAACATCATAAACCCACTACCTATGGAAAACGATGAAGAATGCCCCCAATCATATGCTTCCTGATCATTTTTATGCACTGTAAAAATTATTTAATGGTACTGTCCTTTTAGTATATCTATATATGTCAACATATCTCCATGTCAATATGTTTGTTTACAACCTTGTTTTAAATGGCCAAATGGTATCCTACTAAACAAATGTGCTGCTGTTTGTAACCAAGTGCAGGAATTTGAAGAATTCAAGACTACATTGTACTCTTCAGGACTACATTGCAACTCTTCTATTTACCTGTTTGCTTAGATTATAAGCACCTGGAAGACAGGAGCCTTGTTCCATTCAAACTGTCTCCTAGACACTTTGCACTTAATACATATTCAATAAATGTGGATTTGGATTAAACCCACAAACAAAAAGATAATTGGGTCAACACACAAAATCTGAAAGTATATAGTCTATTGGTTTCCTGTGGCTTCAGTATAAAAAACTTCTACCAACTTCATGGCTCAAAGCAGCAGAAATTTGTTCTCTCATAGTTCTGGAGGGTCAGAAGTCTGGAATTGGTACTATGGGTCAGAATCAGGGTGCTGGCAAGAACATGCTTCTTCTGGAGGCTCTAGAGGACAGTCTTGTTTCTTGCCCCTTCTGGCTTCTGGAAGCTGCCAGCATTCTTTGATCTGTGGTTGCATCATGCCAGTCCCTGCATCTATGGCTACACTGCCACCTCCTCGTCTGTTTAAAATCTTCCTTTGCCTCCATCCTATAAGATAAATGTAACTGTCCCACAGATAACATTGGATAATCTTCCCATCTCAATATCTTTAATCACATCTGCAAAGCTCCATTGTGTCATAGAGGATAAATTTACAGGTTTAAGAAATTAGAGCATGAGTAACTTTTTTGGGGGGGGGGGCTGGGGAACATGGCATTTTTAGCCAATAACTGAGAGTATGTAATTTCAACTATAATTTTTAATCATTGTTGTGTTTTCAGAAAAAGTGTTAAGACTGAGACAAGTGGGAATAGAGAACGCACTGCTCAAGTATCTTTTTCTTGAGAAAGCTTTGGTGTTTGTTGAAATTAGAACTTGTATTTTCCATAGTTAGACTATATTTCTTATCGTTTAAAAGCCTAAGTGACTTGGTATTACTCTATTTCATTAATTGAAATAACAATATTACATTTACTTTTAACTATAAATAAACTTAGTGTGTATAATCTGGATATATTCAATCATATTGGAGAAAGAGAAATAAACAATAAAACCAAAGAAAAAGAGAGTAGATGAGTGGAGCAAGGAGACAGAATAGAAAGCCCCACCAATTGCCCTCCTGCCCTCCCCACTCTCTGCAAGAATGCTTCTAACTATCTGCACACAAAAATGCACAGTTACAAGAACCAAACATCAGGTGAGAATCATACTACCTGTATTTTTCTTCATATGGTTGAAAGAAGCATTGAAGAGACTAGGAGAGTGAGTCTGGAATTGTTGGTGCTAACCCTTTCTACCCCCTGGAAGTGGCTGCATAGTACCAAGAGAGAATCTGTATATATCAGGGAGGGAGAGCGCAGCAATTAGAGGACTTTGCATTGAACTCAGTTCTGCCTTGTCATAGCAAAGAGCAAAGCCATCTTTGGCTCAGCCAGCACCTGCCCAGGGCCCACATAAGGAGCATTTGGACCAGCCCCAGCCAGAGGAGAATCACTGAGCCCTGAGGCTGGAACTTGAGTTTCTCAGAAGCCTCACCTTAGTGGGCTGAAGTGCTCTGCAGTCCCAGGTGAATTTGAAAGGCAGACTAGGACACAAGAATGGCATTTCTTAGGCAAGTCCTGATGCTGTGCTGAGCTTGGAGCCAATAGACTGGGTGGGGGGGGGTGGTGCATGACCTAGTGAGACACCAGACATGACTGCTAAGAGAGTGATTGCACCACCCCTCCTTCAACACCAGGTAGCACAACTCACAGCAGTGAAAAGGACTCCTTCCTTCTTCTTGAGAAGAGAGAGAAAAGTAAGGAGGACTCTGTCTTACATTTTGAATACCAGCCCAGCCACAGTAGGACACAACGCCAGGCAGAGTTCTGAGGCCCCTATCCCAGGCCCTAGCTCCCAGACAACATTTCTAGATATACCCTAGGTCAGACAGGAGGGATCTCGTCCTGGAAGGATTCATCACCTGCTGACTAAAGAGCTGGGCCCTGAATTATCAACAGTGATACCCAGGTAGTATACCATGGGCCTTGGGAGAAATCCTGAGACATATTCACTTCACGTACCAGCTTGGCCACAGTGTAGTAGAGCACCAAGTGGGATCTTTGGGTTCCCAAGTCCAGGCCTAGGCTCTTGGATAACATTAATGGACCTGTCTTGAGCCAAAGGGGAGCCCATTGCCATAAAGGGCGAATCCCTGGCCTGTCAGCATTCACAAGTGCCTTAAGTGCCTTAAGTGAACCCTAAGTGAACATCAGCAGTGGCCTAGCAGAACTCCCGGTGGGCCAGGGTTATGGTGGCCACGATGAGACTCCTCTGACTGTGGAAGGGGGAAGGAAGAGCAGGAAGGACTTTGTCTTGTGGTTTGAGTGCCAGCTTATCTGCAGTAGAATAGAATACCAGCCATATTTCAAAAGATTTTAACTTAAATACGTGGCTCCAAGTCAGCATCTCTGGACCTGCTCAGGGTCTGGGGGAACTTGCCACCCTGAAGGGAAGGGGATAAACCTGGCTGGGTTCACTGTCTGCTGATTGTAGAGCCCTAGGGACTTCAACGAACGTAGGTCATATCCAGGTAGTGATTACAGCAGGACTCGAGTGAGACCTAGTGCTGTGCTGGCTTCAGGTCTGAACCAGGGCAATTTCAGTGGTGGTGGCCACAGGAGTACATGCATCACCCTATCCCTAGCTCCAGGCACCTCATCACAGAGGGACATGCTATTTGTTTAGGAGAAAGTAAGGAAGAGAACAAGATCCTGTACCTGATAATTCAGAGAATTCTTTCAGATCTTATTGAAGATCACCAAGCTGTGGGATTTCTTCAACACCAGAACTGTTCTACAAGAAATGCTAAAGGGAGTTCCTCAATCTGAAATAAAAGGATGTTAATGAGCGATAAGAAATTACCTGAAGGTACAAAACTAACTGGGAATAGTGAGCACACAGAGAAACACAGAACATTATAACACCATAATTGTCATATATAAACTATTCTTAAGTAAAATGACTAAAGAATGAATCAATCAAAAATAATAATTGCAACAATAGTTTAAAACATAGTACTATAAGATATAAAGAGAAACAACAAAAAGTTAAAAGGTGGGTGAATAAAGTTAAACTGCTGGTTTTTATGAGTTTTCTTTTTGTTTGTTTGTTTATGCCATCAGTGTTAAGTTGTCATCACTTTAAAATCATGGGTTACAAGATAGTATTTTTAAGTCTCATGATAATCTTAAATCAAAAACATACAACAAATACACAAAATATAAAAAGCAAGAAATTATACCATCAGAAAAATAGCACTTTCATTAAGAGGAAGATAAGAAGGAAAGAAAGAAACGAGACCACAAAACCACCAGAAAACAAATAACAAAATGGTAGGAGTAAGTCCTTACTTATCAATAATAACATTGAATGTAAAGGGACGAAACTCTCCAATAAAGAGAAATAGAGTGGCTGAATGAAAAAAAAAAAAAGACCCAATTATCTGTTGCCTGCAAGAAACACACCTCACATATAAAGATATACATAGATTGAAAACAAAGGAATGAAAAATAGATAATCTATGCTGAAGGAAACCAATAAAAAGAGTAGGAGTAGCTATACTGACATCAGACAGCAGAGATTTCAATACAAACACTGTAAATAGAGACAAAGAAAGGCATTATATAATGATAACAAAGTCAATACAGCAAAATAATGGTGATGGTAAATATATATGCACCCACCCAACACTAGAGCTTTCAGATATATAAAGCAAATATTATTAGCACTAAAGAGAAAGATAGACTTCAATACAATAAGAAATGGGAAATTCAATACTCTACTTTCAGGATTAGACAGATCTTCCAGACAGAAAATCAAGAAAGAAACATCAGATTTAATCTGCACTATACAGCAAATGGATCTAATAAATATTTACAGAGCATTTCATCCAATAACTCCAGAAGATACAGTCTTCTCCTCAGTATACAGATTATTCTAAAGGATAGACTACATAGTAGACCTCAATGCAAGCCTTAAGATATTCAAAAAGTGGAAATAATATCGAGCATATTTTCTGATGGACTAAAACCAGAAATCAATAGCAAGAGATGCTAAAGGGAGTTCCTCAATCTGAAATAAAAGGATGTTAATGAGTGATAAGAAATTATTTGAAGGTACAAAACTAACTGGGAATAGTAAGCGCACAGAGAAACACAGAATATTATAACACCCTAATTGTCATATATAAACTATCCTTAAGTAAAACTACTTAATTTTTAATTTTGAAAACTATACAAATGCATGGAAGTAAAACAATATGCTCCTGAATTACCAGAAGATCAATGAAGAAAATAAGAAGGCAATTGAAAAATTTTTTGAAACAAATGATAATGGACACACAATATATCAAAACCTATGGAATACAGTGAAACCATATTGTTTCTTCATACTGAAGAGGAAATTTTATAGCTATAAGTGCCTATATAAAAAGAAATAAGGAAAACTTCAAATAAATAACCAAATGATGCATGTTAGAGAACTAGAAAAGCAGAAACAAACCAAACCCAAAATTAGTAAAATAAATAATAAAGATTGGGACACAAATAAATAAAATTAAAATGAAAACAATGCAAAAGATTAACAAAATGAAAAGTTTCTGAAAAGAGAAACAAAATTGACAAACCTTTAGACAGACTGATTAAGAAAAAAAGACCCAAATAAATAAAATAAGAGATGAAAAATAAGAAATTCCAACTAATACCACAGAAACTCAAAAAATTATTAGTGGCTACTGTGAGCAACTATATGTCAATAAATTGGAAAATCTAAAAGAAATGGATAAATTCCTAGACATATACAGCCTACCAAGATTGAACCATTAAGGAATCCAAAATCTGAACAGACCAATAACAAGTAATGAGACAGAAGCCAAAACAAAAAGTCTCCCAGTAAAGAAAGTCCTGAGACCCAATAGCCTCACTGCTGAATTCTACCAAACATTTAAAGAAGAACTAATACCAAATCCTACTCAAACTATTTCAAAAAATATAGGAAAAGAGAATACTTCCAAATTAATTCTAAGAGGCCAATCTATGAGGCTTCTCTTACCCTGATACCAAAACACATTAAAAAAGAAAACTACAGGCCAATATTCAAGATGCATATTGATGCAAAAACCTTCAGCAAAATACTAGCAAACAGAATTCCACAACACATTAAAAAGATTATTCATTATGAAGAAATAGGATTTATCCCCATGATGTAAGAATGGTTCAACATATGAAAATCAATCAATGTGATACATCTTATCAACAGAATGAAAGACATATTATCATTTGAATTGATGCTGAGAAAGTATCAGATAAAATTCAACATTGATTCATGATAAAATTCCTCAGGAACTAGGAATAGAAGGAACATACCTCAACATAATAAATGCTATATATGACAGACCCAAACTAGTATTATACTGAATTAAGAAGAAACAAAACAAAACTGGAAGCTTTTCCTCTAAGATGTGAAAACACACACACACACACACACACACACACACACACGCACACACACACAAGGATACCTGCTTTTACCACTGTTATTGAATATAGTACTGGTAGTCCTAGGTAGAACAGTCAAACAAGGGAAAGAAATAGAGCATTCAAATTGCAAAGAAAGAAATCAAAGTACTTTGCTTGCAGACAATATGATCTTATATCCAGAAAATCTTAAGGATTTCATCAAGAAAATTATTAGAACTGATAATCAAATTCAGTAAAATTGCAGGGTGCAAAATCAACATACAAAAATCAGTAGCATTTCTATATGCCAGCACTAAGCAATCTGAAAAAGAAATAAAATCATCTAATTTAAAATAGCAACAAATAAAATTGAATATCTAGGAATTAACCAGAAAATGAAATATCTCTACAATGAATATTACAGAATATTGATGAAAAAAATTAAAGAGGACACCAAAAAGTGGAAAGATAGTCCATATTCATGGATCAAGTGAATCAATATTATTAAAATGTCCATATTACCCAAAACAATCTATAGATTCAATGCAATCCCTATCAAAATACCAATGACATTCTTCACAGAAATAGAAAACATAATCCTAAAACTTACATATAATTACAAAAGACCCAGAAGAGCCAAAGCTATCCTGAGTGAAAAGAACAAAACTGGAGGAATCACATTACAGGACTTCAGATAATACCACAGAGCTATAGTAATCAAAACCAGCATGGTACTGGAATAAAAGCAGACACATAGACCAATGGAACAGAATAGAGAACCCAGAAATAAATTCATACATCTACAGTCAACTCATTTTTGACAACGTTGCCAAGGATATACATTGGAGAAAATTCAGTCTCTTCAATAAATGGTGCTGGGAAAACTGGTCATCCACATGCAGAAAAATGAACCTAGACCTCTATCCCTCACCATATACAAAAAGTCCAATCAAAATGAATTAAAGACTTCAATTAAAGACCTCATACTATGAAACTGCTACAGGATATTGGGGAAACTCTCCAGGATATTGGTCTGGGCAAAGATTTCTATAGTAATACTTCACAAACATAGGGAACCAAAACAAAAATGGACAAATGGTATCACATCATGTTTAAAAGCTTCTACACAGCAAATGAAACAATTAACAAAATGAAGAGACAACCCTCAAAATGTGACAACATATTTGCAAACTACCCATCTGACAAAGGATTGATAACTGGTACAAATAAGGAACTCAAACAATCCCATAGGAAAAAAGCTAATAATCTGATCAAAAAATGGGCAATAAACCTGAATGGACTTTTCTCAAATAAGACAAATAGCAAACAAGCATGTGCTGGTTAATGGGTACACAAAGTAGTTGGAAAGAATGAATGAGACCTAGTATTTGGAAGTATAACAGGGTGACTGTGGTCAACAGTAATTTGATTGTATATTTTTAAATAACTAAAAGAATATAATTGGATTACTTGTAACACAAAGAATAGATGCTTGAAGGGATGGATGCCTCATTTACCATGATGTTATTATTACACATTCCGTGCTTATATCAAAGTATCTCATGTACCCCATAAATATCTACACCTAGTATGTATCCACAAAAATTAAAAAAACACTATTTTAAAGGGAGTAAGTGAGAGCAAGGAGAGGAACATCAAGGCGAGGCTGTTGCATATGGAAAACAGTGCAGAAACACCAAATGGGACCAGAGGAACCCTTGCCCTGTCCCTTTGGCATTTAGCACTGTCATGGGTATAGACTCCTAAACAGCACTTACCAGCCTGTGATCTATATTTCTGAGTGGAGAATGTGGAATGGAGGGAATGGGTAAAGCAGGATCTATAAATTCGATCATCTTGTGTCTACCATCTCCAGCAAAAACTTTGACATCAGATCTATTCTTCATCATCATCATCATCATCATCATCTATTGTCATTATTATTACGATTTTATGCAACTTCCAATATTACTCCTATTGTTATTATAATGCCTAAGCCTCATTTACTGTGAGCAAAGCATGGTGCTCTTCCATTTTACATAGTTTGATTTAATCTTCTGGCAATGCAGGCAGTGTTCCTTGTGTCTGTGAAAGCTGAAACTGCATAAAGCAAACACAATAATCAACAGGAAAAAGTGCAATATTTACTTACTGTTGTTTTCAGAGTTAATTATACTAGATACTAGCTCTTTGTTAGATATGTGGCTTGAAAATACTTTCTCGGGCTGGGCGCAGTGGCTTATACCTGTAATCCCAGAACTTTGGGAGGCTGAGGCAGGCAGATCGCAGGGTGTGGTGGTGTGTGCCTGTAATCTCAGCTACTCAGGAGGCTGAAGCAGCAGAATTGCTTGAACCCGGGAGGCGGAGGTTGCCATGCAGTGAGCTGAGACTGCGCCATTGCACTCTAACCCTGGGCAACAGAGTGACAGCGGGAGTCCATCTCATAAATAAACAAACAAACAAACAAACAAACAAATAAATAAAATATTTTCTCTCACTCTGTAACTTGTTTTTCAATCCCATGAACAGGGTCTTTTGTAGAATTAAAGTTTTTTATTTGGTAAAGTCAAATTTGGCTTTACAGATTATGCACTCTTTGTCTAGTATGATAGATACCAAATTTTTTTTACCATTTTTTCTAAAAGTTCTAGAGTTTTAAAAAGTTATCTTTTCTCACTGAATTTCTTTTGAGTTGTCAAAAATCAATTGTCCATATTTTTGTGGGTTTATTTCCAAGTTCTCTTTCTTCTTCATTGATTTATGTGTCCCTCTTTCTACCGCTGTCACAGTCTTCATTACTGTAGACATACGTTTTAAAATTGAGTACACTAATTTCTCTTTTTATTCTTTCTTCCTTCTTTTCTTTGTTGTTTTCCTTCTTTCCAGCTTTCCTTCTTTCTTTCTCATTTTTTTTCAAAAATTGTTTCAGCTATTCTTTGCCTTTTTATATAAATTTTAAAATAATAGTAATATAACAATTAATTACAGTTTTTATAAGTAAAATAATTGTACACAAAAATATCTTGCTGGGAATTTGATTGTACATGTATTAAACCTGTAAATCAGGTTTGGGGACAACTAACATCTGTACTATATTGAATATTCTAATTCATGAACACTGTGTATCTGTCCATTTATACAGATGTTTGGCTTGTTTTATCAGTTTTTTGTAGTTTTTAGCATAAAAACCCTGGTCATGTTTTGTTTAGATTTAATTACTAACTTTCTGAGTGATTGCAAATGATATTTTATTTTATTTTTGTATCTGTTCATTGATAGTATATGGAAATAGAATTTATGTTTTTATTTTTATCTTGAATTCTGCAACCTTGTTGATCTCACTTATTAATTCCAGAAGTCATTTTGTAGATTTTTTTTTTTTCTTGACAGCATCTCACTTTGTTACCCAGGCTGGAGTGCAGTGGCGCAATCTTGCCTCACTTTAGCCTCGACTTCCTGAGTTCAAGCGATTCTCCTGCCTCAGTCCCCCAAGTAGCTGGGACTACAGATGCATGCCATCATGCCAGGCTAATTTTTGTGTTTTTTTGTAGACATGCATTTGTTTCATCATTTTGCCTGGTCTGGTCTCAAACTCCTGGACTCAAGATCCATCCACTTGGGCCTCTCAAAGTGCTGGGATTATAAGCTTGAGCCACGGTGCCTGCCCTGTAGATTCTTGCCTTATTGCATTGACTACACATTACATCTATGTGTGTGTATAGTGTCTATATATGTGTGTGTATATATGCATACATATGTGCATGTATATATGTGTTTACATATACTTAATGAAGGTATATGTATATGTATTAATTAAATATAAACAAACCTATATACATTTATATGTATATATCTTCATTAAATGAACTGTGACATATTCCACCTTCCCTATTTCTGTTTTCCAGAAGAGATAGTTTAGAATTGATGTTAATTTATCTTTAATTGTTTTGTAGAACACTCCAGTGAAACTGAGTCTGGATATTTTTTTGGAGGGTTGTTTTAAAAATTATGAATTCAAATTTCCTAATAGTTATAGGACTATCCAAATGATATATTTCATGTTTGGTTGTGATATTTTGTATTTTTTTAAAGACTCAATCATTTTGTCAAAGTTTCAGATTTATGAGATACAGCTGTTTGTGGCATTCCTTTATTATTATTTTGATGCCCGTAGTGACACAAAGTGTTTCATTCCTGATACTGGTTTTTCTCTCTTTCCTTTGTCAGTTTTGCCAGTTTTGTCAATTTTATTGATTTTTTTCAAAGAAGTAGCTTGTTGCTTCATTAATTTTTCTTTGTTATTTTTCAATTTCATTGATTTCTGCTCTCTTCCCTCTTCCTTCTGCTACTTTTGCTTTCCTTTTTCTAAGTTCTTGAGCTTGCAGCTTGGATGATTGACTTGAACTGTTTTCTAGTGCATGCAGTTAGTCCTGTAAATTTCACCAAGCATTATTTTAGACAAATGTAACAAATTTTAATATGTTGTATCTTCATTGTCAATCAGTTGGATGTATTTTTTATTACACCTGAGCCTTCCTGTTTGATCCAATTTATTATTTAAAAGTGTGTAGTTTTCAAGTGTTTGAAAGTTTTCCTACTACTTTCTGTTATTGAGAATCTGTGATATTCTATTTTGGTCAAATAATACACGCTACTTGATTTCAACTATTTTTAACTTGTTGAGGTTTGTTTAGTGGCCCACAATACATTCTGTCTTGACATATATTCAATGAAAACTTGAAAAGAATGTACATTTGGCTCTGGTTGAAGACTGCTGGTTAATGGTATTGAGTTCTTCTGTAAACTTGCTGATATTCTGTCTCCTTGTTGTATCAGTCATGTGGAGAATGATGTGGATGTCTCAAACTACAATTGTGAATTTGTCTATTTCTCCTTTCAGTTCTATCGACAGAACTGTTTTTTCAGTTCTATCAGTTATTTCACATATTTTGCAGCGTTGTTTTTAGTGTACACACTTTTTTTTTTTTTTTTTAAGACAGAGTCTTGCTCTGTCGCCCAGGCTGGAGTGCAGTTTCACCTCGTCGGCTCACTGCAACCTCCGTCTCCTGGGTTCAAGCAATACTCCTGCCTCAGCCTCCCGAGTAGCTGGGATTACAGGCGCCCGCCACCACGCCTGGCTAATTTTTTGTATTTTTAGTAGAGACGGGGTTTCACCGTGTTAGCCAGGATGGTCTCGATCTCCTGACCTCGTGATCTGCCCGCCTCGGCCTCCCAAAGTGCCGAGATTACAAACGTGAGCCACTGTGCCCGGCCTGGTGTACACACTTTTATAATTGTTATGACTTCTTGGTGTATTGACCCTTTTATCAGTATATAATACATCTCTCTGGTTCTGGTAATTTTCTTTGCTCTGGAGATAAGATATATTATCTAATATTAATATAGCCACTCTAAGTTTCCTTTGATTAATACTTCATGAGATATCTTTTTCCATTGTCTTAATTTCAACCTGTCTATTTTGTCATATCTGTAGTAAGTTTTTTTTAAATAACATAGTTGGGTCATGGTTTATAATCCTATCCGATAATCCCTGTCTTTTAAGTGGTGACCTTAGGCCATTTATATTTTATTTTAATATATTAAAATTTACCATTTAATATTTTGTTTTGTGTATGCTTTCTGTTTGTCTCTTCTCTGCTTTCTTTTTCTTATTATGGATTACTTGAATATTTATTTAAAATTCCATTTTGCTTTATCTATAGTGCTTTTGAATACATCTCTTTAAATAGCTTTATTAGTAACTGCTAGGTATTATTCTCTATTATATACAAGTAATTTGTTACAGTTTACTGGCATCATCATTTTATCAGTATGAATAAAATACAGAAACCTTATTTCTTTTTGTGCCCCTTTATCTTTCTCCTTTGGTAATATAATTGTTTTAATTATTTCCTCTGCATACACTTAGAAGCATGTTACACAACATTACAATTTTTGCTTCAAGTGTCCCAAACATAATTTAGAAAACTCAAGAGAAAAATGAAAGCTTATTGAATCTACCCACATTTTTTGCTTACTGTGTTCCTTCTACCTTCTTGATGTTCCAAAATTCCTTCTTTTATTTTTTCTTTTTATTTAGATATCCGAGTATAGTCATTATGTTAGGATAGGCCTGTTGGTGACAAGTTTTCTTAGATTTCTTCATCTGAGATTTTTTAAATTTACTCTTTACACTTAAAGAATATTTTTGACCAGGCGTGGTGGCTCACGCCTATTATCCCAGCACTTTGGGAGGCCAAGGCAGGCAGGTCATGAGGTCAAGAGATTGAGACCATCCTGGGCAACATGGTGAAGCCCCATCTCTACTAAAAATACAAAAATTAGCTGGGCAAGGTGGTGCAGGCCTGTAGTGCCAGCTACTTGGGAGGCTGAGGCAGGAAAATTTCTTGAATCTGGGAGGCGGAGGTTAGAGTGAGCTGAGACGGTGCCACTGTACTCCAGCCTGGGCAACAGAGCAACACTCCATCTCCAAAAACAAAAAATATATTTTCTTAACCACACTAAAAGTATTGTGCTCCCTTTTTTCTGGACTCCATGGTTTCTGATGGGAAACCTATTTTCACTTGATTTGTTTTGTTTTGTTTTCATTATGGGTAAGATGTCATTTTTCTCATGTGGCCTTCAAGATGTTTTCCTTTGTTTTTAAAAGTTTAATTATGATGGGTCTTGGTATGGATTCATTGGGGTAGATCCTATCTTTGGTTTCCTCAGCTCCTTGAATCTGCAGGTTTATGTCTTCCATTGAATGTGGGAAATTTTCAGCCATTATTCAAGTTATTTTAGCCCTACCCTCTTTCTTCTGGAACTGGGATGACACAAATTTTAAAACTTGTTATTGACCCCTGGTCACTGAAGTTCTATTAATTATTCTTCAGTCTACTTTCTGTTTTTCAGATTGGATACGTTTTATTGTTTAATCTTCCAGGTTGCTGATTCTTTCCTCTATCTCCTTTTCTGCTATTAAGACTATCAAGCCTATCCCCTGAGGATTTTATTACAATTCTAGTTTTTTAGTTTTAATATTTTCATCTGATCTTTTTATCTTCTATTTATTTGCTGATACTGTTTCTTTGGTGAGGTTTTCCAGTTTTTCATTTGTTTCTGGTGTGTTCATAATTGATTATTGAAGCATTCTATCATGGTTGTTTTTAAATGTTTGTCAGCTCATTCTCTTTCATTTTGATGTATGCACTTATTGTTTTTGTCATACTATTTCTATTTAAGACCTTAGGTTCTTAATATGAGGAGTAATTTTGAATTCAAACTTGGATATTTTCATATTATGTTATGAGATCATTGAATTTATTTAAACCTTCTGTTTTAACTGGCTTTTTTTTTTTTTTAACATTGTGCTAGCAGTCAAAGTGGGAAGTAAAATTCATAATTGTCTTGTGTATATAAAAATCCATGCATTCTATTCAGTCTCCATTGGTACCTGACTGGTGGGTTCCTCACTACTGCCAAGCAGGGGTGAGAATTCTGGCTATCCATGGAGTCTGCCCTGGAACTGTCGGTAGGAAGCATATTACTGCCAGTGAGCTCAAAGTCCTGGCTCCCTATTTGACTTTATTTGACACCACTCAAGTGCCTCTTGATAATCTCATGGACGTGGAAGTGCAGGTTCCCCACTCGGCCTTTGCATGGGTAAAGATAGGGTCACAATATTTTCTGGGTGTTTAACCAGTCACAGTAGTTATTTTTAAGTTTTCTGACTTGTTAGGTTGCTATTTTCCTGGCCAACCTCCTAGAGAGAACAGGCTTGTTTTGGGGCACTTTTCATCTACCTCATTTGTAATTCCAGATTCTAGCTTCATCAATTCAGAGATAATTGAGGGAAAAATAAAACTCAGGGCATGCACCACCGTGTCCTTCCTCCAATTCCCTAGACAATCAGCTTTGTTCTCCACAATTTGCAGTCTTCATATGCCTATTTTTATTAGAATGTCCAGGATTCTCCATTGTAATTACTGGGCAAAAGAGGGAAAAGTCTATTTTCTCCATCTTCTCAAAGGCTGAAGACCCCACCTATTTTTATTTAAGTATGAAAGGAGAAAAATATTTTGTTGGACTACTCTGCACTGGGCGTTTGACTTGCAGCATCTCATTTCAAATTTTTACTACTCTCTTGGTGTTTTTCCAGTTGTACAAATGAGGTACTTGGGTCACAGGAAGGTTAGGAAACTTGCCTCAGCTCACACAGATGGAAAAAAGAGCTGGAATTTTGAGCCCACATATGGCTCACTTACCAGCTCCATTATGTTTTGTACTCTCCATCCATTAATTTCTCTAATACTTTCAAGGTAGCAAAAGCTTTGCAAAGCATTCTAACACTTAAGAAAATAATTCTCAAATGTTAGAATACTTGTGTGAGGTTACTTAAAGGAGAAATTATTTATCAAAATTACAGAATTTAAGAATTAGATAAAGATTATTTGATTTACACCAAAAGGTAATGATTTGAACTCAGAATATAAGTCTCCCGTTCAGATCTTGGCTCTATGCTGCGTTTTCTGCTACCATAAAAAGACTTATTTATCATTGAATTGAACACATCTCAGTTGATCATAGCTCTGAAGTGAGAACAGAGTGTTTACAAGGGCAACGGATGACTGGAATTCCCTGGCCTCACTATTATCCTAGCTGTCCTAGCCCTTTCATACACATGCTTCAAATCTCAGCCTTTGGGATGTAAAGCACTTCACAGCTAAGAGTGCACATATGTCATTATGATCATCACCTAATGCTGCGATGGCTTCTCTGTTAGTCTGTCTTTCTCCCAGGGAGTGGGAAAGTACTGAATCTTTCCATCTTTACATTCCTGGCACCAGAATTGACCACTGTATCATAGGACCTCAAGAAACAATATTAAGTGAATGTATGGATAAGGAAAATCAGCAAAAATATCCTACACGTGAGAAAGTAAGTTCTGATTGAATAATCCTTTATTTAGCAAAGGCATATGGCCTACTTTGAAAAAGAATTTAGGATGATTATAAAATTACAAAAATTAATCAGTTTTAGAATGTTCTATTTTTTCTGACCTTTCTCAAAATAAAAAAAGAATCAATTACTTTGGGGGAGGATATTGCTTTTCTTTAATAAAAATAGGAATAAATAAAACTTGCAAAGCACTTCCTGAGGGCAAATATTTTCATGGGATTATATTGATTACTTTAGCTGCGGTTGAAGATAAGACCATTGATTTTTCTCATTATCTATGAGACTCTAATCAATACCAAGTATTTATTGATTAGCTCTTGTATGTTTTATAAGATCCTCAAGGCTAAGGTAACTAAAGAAGAAACAAAACATATGCTTCCTTCTTTTATGTTACTTACCTTGTATTTGAACACACTATTTTCATGGAAGAAATAATGATAAATAATATAAGATGATAGGATTTGAGCTCTGGCTTGCATGAGATATATTACATAATCACAAATTATAGCTTTAAAAAGAGAAGAAAGAAGTAGGTATTGATTGTCTACCATTGTATTAGCCATGAGACGAGAAACTTTCATGTTATCTTAAAGGAAAACTTTTTAAAACCAATATTATCAGCCACAATTTTTACCTATTAGAAATCTGAGACTTTGAGGAGCTGAACAACTAGATTAATGCTGCACAGTAACTGAAATAAGTAGGATTCAAATGGAGTTGGAAAGAAAACCTGTGCTCTGTTTAATACATTAAGCCCATTGAGCTAAATAACTAGTAAGTGTTTAATAAATGTGTTTCAAAATTAAAAGAAAAAGAGTAAGAATGAGACAGAAGTGAAGAAATCCACCTGGGGCAAGTGTGGAGACTAAAGATGTGTAGGCTTTGGATGCATGAGGAAGAGAAATTGCAGGGCCTGGAAAGAGTCACAAAGAGTCCCCCAAACAAGGGAGAGCAGACCAGTCTCATCAGGAAAGAGACACAGTGGGAAACAAATGAGGCCTCGGCTGGTAGGGTGAAATAATGAGTAGGAAGTGTACATTGCAGCTAATAGGAAGAAGAATGGATCAGTTTAAAAGTGTGGTTTCAGTAAAAGAGAGCAATTTAGGGGCGGGGCAGTTTGTCCAGGCCTGAATTTAGTGAACTACAATTAGAAGCGAGTACTTGGTACCCTGAGGAATTGCTTCTCAGATTTGGGTGATGGACAGATGTGAGAGGAGAGATAAATGACTTGCAAAATTCACACTGCGGTGATCGCTAGAACCTGCTAAGTCACATGGCAAAGAAGCTTACCGTTGTGACCTCATCACTTGTTAGTTTTTACCACTTTGAACCTTAGTTTTACTGTCATGAATATGGGGTTGCCAGGCAAATTCAGTGAAATAAGATACGTAAAGAACCTAGTCCACAGTAGCTTTCCAATAACTGTGAGTTTATATTGCTGGGTGAATGGCAGTGTTTTTCAAAGGGAAAAGAAATCACAGGTAACTGGAAGGATTGAGTTTACCTTGGGAGCTCTAATGCTTTCCTGGAGAGACTCCACACACGTTTATAGAAATAAATTTAATCTGGACTCTGAAATAGGTCAGAGGTCCTCAATCCCCGAAATCAGATAACAAGCTCTGTGCCCTGAGATTCTTAGGTAAAAACAGCTAGGTGCCTGTGATAGTGCAGATGGCTTCTGCTGAGCCAGCCGGCTGAATTGAAAACCCAAAGTAGGTCAAATACACATTACCTGAAATTTCTGGGGAATGTGGAGCCTTCTGCATTGCCTATGACAAAGCTTCTGTGCTTTCTTTGTGTCGATCTGGGCTGGTGCCCTTTTGAACTTAGAAGAATGGTAATTCCCCACATCACTTCTGGTGGCCCCTACCTTTTTATCATACTATACTTTCTGAGTACCCCTCCTTTTTCCTTTAACTCTACAATCTCTTTCTGGGCTTTATAACTGTCCTGTTACAAGGCTATCTTACATTATACCCATTAGACAAGGGGATAAACTGAGATACAGAAAGATTCAGGGATTTATCTGGGATAGCCTATTAGAGTAAAGCCAGAGTTACGGTTCTGTGGGGAAGAATGAGGTCTTAAAAAGATGATAGCCATCAACTAGTCCAGGGGTTGGCAAACTTTGTAAAGGATCAGCTAGTGAATATTTTAGGCTTTGTAGGCTGCATATCATCCCTATTACTGTTGTTGCTGCTGCTTTTCCTCCTCCACCTTTAAAAGAGTAAACAAACATTCTTAGCCTGCAGGCTGTACAAATATTATAGTCCATGAGCCAAATTTGGATCAAAGTTTGCCAACCCTGAAGTACTTTAATCCTTTCATTGTATAGATGAGGTGACAAAAAGACAGAGGAACTTAGCGAGGCACCCAGGTGTCACCACGTCTAGAGAGTGGTGGAGCTGGGCTAGACTTCAGGTTTCCTCAACAACATTTTTCTCCTTGCCATAGTTCAATTTCTCAGACTCTTGCCAATTGCAGGAAGTAGTTTTACATATTTAAATTCCAAAACGGGCCATTTGAAAGGCCATGGAGATTGAGGTACCAAGGTTTGTCTCCTAGTCTCTGTATCTATGTTTGTCTCTTGCTCTTTAATGTAATTTTCACTAGGTCCAAAGATTGTTTGAGGTGCTGTAAAAACGTACAAATATTTCACAATAATAAATAAATAATAAAAATCACATGGTACAAACAATAAAACAGGGAAATAATAATGCTAACAGAAAGATTAGCAGTAAGTATTGAACTTTGCCTCTGGCTTCCTGATGCCTATAACAAAGAGAAGTTCATGGTTAGTCACAAAACTCAGTGTTCACATATTTAAAATGAATCAGTTGTTTGTTGGAGCACGTATTTTGTGATTTTAAGAATCAGTAGACATTTCTCCAGGGGCTCTATGTGAACAGTGCATGGTATAAAGCCATGTTCAGGGTTTATATCTCATAATTATTATAATCAGGCTGCACTGTTTATTGGCTAGACCATGGCCTATGGCGCTGACAACCTGTGTTGGAATCTTATTCTGGTACATTCTTGCAATGCGAAATTGGCAAGTCCTTTGGCCTTTCTTATCCTCTATGTCCTCATCTGTGAAATGGCAACTAAGAATAGCTACCTGAGAGCTTGTGGTGAGGAATAGTAAATATACTTAAAGCCTGTAGAAGAGACTGGCTCATGATCAATTCAATGAACAGTTACTATTATGATTGTTGTCTGTAGATTCTTGACTTGCATTTTGAAGGAGTGATGATTGTTAAAGTACAGACAACTCAGAACTGATTTGGTATTAGATGAATGCTTAGTGATTCTTGGTAAATGCCTGAATATGAATGATTAGACATTAGATGTTTCAAGTTTATGTATGAGATGATGGGATCTTATTTTTTTTAGGAGGAATGGACACTCATAGTCATATTAAAAAATAAAGCACATTTGCTGTTGTTGAGGTAAAGCCCAACAAAGCCACAACTGATATTTCATCTTGCAAATCTCTACCTTGAACTTATTTGTTCACTCTCTCTAATCTCCATACTTGGGTATAAGATAGAGCAAATACTCATGGAATATGGACAACAATAATAATAGCATTGCATTTGTATGTCAGCTTGATAGAGGTGAAAATAAAAATGCTTATTTCAACTCAGTATTATCTTTCATGATTTGTATTAATGATATCACATCCTCAGTGTTTAAAGCCAAGTTTGGAAATTTGCAGATGCTACTAAATTATGAGAAAACAACAAATAATGAGGCACAATGCCTTCTGATGGAGGAGAAATTTGCTCATTTGGGCACCTCAGGCTAATAGAGAGCTAATGGATGGCAAATACAGTTTGTGTAGATAAATGTTGAATAATGAGTTTTGAAAAACAGACTAAAGAGAGGGAATGCCTAATGAATTGAAATGCTTTAGCACAATAAATCAAAGAAGGTTGATGTGTGAATAAAGGGGATGGTCTAAACGTGCAAACTCAAATTGTTTTTTCTTTTCAGCAAAGGGCAGAAAGTAAATAACACTTTCTAACTTGCAGTAATCAGCATTTCAGAGAGCAGAAATAGGAGGAACTTTGAAATCTGTTCCATGTGCATTTAATTTCTGCTCTTTTTCCAAAATCATATGATTTGGAGCAATTCTGTTGATCTACCTGAATTCCATTTTCTTCATCTGAAAATAAGAATAGTAGTATTTGTCAGGGCTATTGATATGGTGCTGTCAGGTGAACTGCATAAGGGTCTCTGGGCTGAGAGGCCATCACTCACATTGCAAATGTCATAGATTTGTCTAATACATTTATAGCAACCATGTTCTTTATAGATAGACTCAAAGTTTCATGTTTGTTTATTTTGTTTTAATCAATATATACATAATAAAAACACTTCTATATAGAGGCAAAATATGTTGAGAAAGGGGCACTTTTTTTTTTTTTTCTAAATTGCTGAAGGCACAATAGCAATTGGTGTGGGGGCTAAAGATTTCCTGGCTGGAGGCATGCACAGCCCCAGGGGGATGAGTTTTGGGGTGAGATGGGCACCAGCTCTGAAGGCACCTCTCTCCAGATTGGTGCTGCTCACTGATAAGAGATGACTGCTTTGCCAGGGGTCAGTGTGAGACTACAGAACAGTAGAAGGAAAATCAATACACTGAGAGCCACAGGAAGAATCCACCATGGTGGGCACTGCTGCCCTCAGTGCTCCTATAGGATCTTACCTTTAAAAAGCTGAACTGCATGTGTCTTTATAGTAGAATAATTTGTAGTCCTTTGAGTAAGATACATGCACACTTATGCTTATTGCAGCACAAGTACAATAGCAAAGACTTGGAACCACCCCAAATGCCCATCAATGATAGACTGACTGAAGAAAATGTGGCACATATACACCATGGAATAACATGCAGCTGTAGAAAAAGATGAGTTCATGTCCTTTGCAGGGACACAGATGAAGCTGGAAACCATCATTCTCAGCAAACTAACACAGGAACAGAAAACCAAACACCACATGTTCTCACTCATAAGTGAGAGTTGAACAATGAGAACACATGGGCACAAGGAGGGAAACATCACACACCGGGGCCTGTCGGGGGGTGACGGGCTAGGGGAGGGAGAGCATTAGGACAAATATCTAATGCATGAGGGTCTTAAAAGCTAGACGATGGGTTGATGGGTGCAGCAAGCCACCACGGCATATGTATACCTATGTGACAAAGCTGCACGTTCTGCACATGTATCTCAGAACTTAAGGTAAAAAAAAAAAAAAAAAAAAAAAAGTTGCACTTCAATTGTCAATTTCCTTATCTGGCTCTTTCCCTTTCCCGTGAGCTCCTTGGAAGGTTGGAAGCTAACCCTACTATCCCTGCTTCCACAGGAAAGTGCGTGAAGCCTGTTTGACACTTGGTACATTGTTTCTGAAAAAGTGATGAATGAGTCTCTCTTCTGTTGCCTCCCATGGAGGTCAGTGTCGTATTTCTAGGCTTAGTTCTTCTAAATTGTCTTGATTTTTAAAATTTTAATATGTACCTCTTTTTTCTTCTATTCTGAATTTTTGGTTTGTGTCAGCCAACATTTACTGAATGCATACTATGTAGCAATCATTTTCATTCTTTATTTTAATCTTTAGTTAATCTTTAACAACCTTATGAAATAAACATCATTAGCCCCATTTTCTAGATGAATAAGTTGAGGCTTAGATAGAAAAATTGTAAATTGCTCAAAATTGCATAGTGAGCAGATTGCAGAGCAGAGATTCAAAACTAAGTTTGTCTTCAAACTGCTCTTAAAGATTTTTCAAGGTGGGTCCCTGAACATTCTTTCCTATGCTACTCTCAAAAGTTATTCTAATGTTTTCTTATTTTCATTGACATACACAAATGTGAAGTAATTACACCCCACTATTGCATCATGTGGCTCTTAACGTTCCAGTATCCTTGCCCTGTAGGTAACTCAACATTCACTATTTGTCTTTAGTTCTCATTTGTACTTAGATGAATAACCTATTCTATTAGCCTGAATTTTTTTCATATTTTATATCTATTTATCAAAACTCATTTATAGGAACATATGGGAGCCCTGCTGAAAGGATTATAGAAAAATTCCTTTGGGCAAGAGGTGTGCATGAAAAAATACAGTTTATTTCATCACTCTCATGCAAAAATTTTCAATAGCTCCTTCTTGCCGATTTAATCAACTCAATTGCTGGCAACTTAGTATCCATTCTTTAGGGGACTAGACATTCATTTCTAAATGCATTTCCTTCATACTCCATGACACAAACTCCCTCACATGGCCTTCACATGTCTAGCTCCCAAAATAGCCTGTACGCTCTTCACAGATAGGAGGCATATCATATTTATTCCAACAAACTATTTGGGGAACTGTATTCCCTAGCTCTGGGAAAATTGCTTTCCTCTCTGTGCCCCAGAGAAGCCAAATCTTCTTGTTTTATTATTATTTACATATTTATTTTAGAGACAGAGTCTTGCTCTGTCACCCAGGCTAGAGTGCAGTGGCATGATCTTGGCTCACTGCAACCTCTATCTCCCGGGTTCTAGCAATTCTTCTGCCTCCACCTCCCAAGTAGCTGGGACTGCGGGCACAGGTCGCCATACCTGGCTAAGTTTTGGTATTTTAGTAATGACGGGGTTTCACCATGTTGCCCGGACTAGTCTCGAACTCCTGAGCTCAGGCAATCCACCCCCCTCAGCCTCCCAAAGTGCTAGGATTATAGGCGTGAGCCACCCGGACTGGCCCCAAATCTTTGAATGTACTACTTTATTTGTTGGACTGGACTATCTACTCATCTGCCATCCAAACATGACCCATTCCTAATAATAACTAGAATTTTGGTGTTCTTTCAGAGCTTGGAAAGCAAGCTTATATATATTATCTCCTCAGATTCTCACCATATCCCTATGAGAAAAATATTTTAAGCATTCTTATTTTTCAGATGAGACATGTAGAGGTGACCTGATGTGCCCAGGGACTGCCAAACTAATGAAGGTTTTGGATGGGATCCTGACACAGCCATTCTGATTCTAAAGTCCACATTCTAAAGCTCTGTCACACTGTCCTACCCCAATTCCAACCCCACCATAAAGATGGTGCTTTCTAATCATCCTCTCAACCTCCATACACTTTGATGACATCAAGAAGTTTCTATCATATTAACAGCCAAATAAATGCAAAAGTGAAACAGTATGCATGTTCTGAAAATACAAATTAAGACAAATCTTCTCCTCACCCATTCCCCTTGCCACTCTCACCTTAGAACCAAGCCCCACCATAAGGACATGCTGGCACCCCAGAGCCTGTGTGGTCCTTAGAATGCACCACCTTGCAGGAATGAGCTGGCCTTTTGTCATTGTTTCTCTATGCTCCACTTGAAGAACAGTAAAGACAGCCTCTGAAGCACATACAGTTGACTCTTGGACCTCGCTGGGTTTGGGGGGCTGCCCCAATTCAGTCAAAAATTCACACATAACTTTTGACTCCCTGCCGGGCGCAGCGGCTCACACCTGTAATCCCAGTGCTTTGGGAGGCTGAGGCGGGCGGATCATGAGGTCAGGAGATCGAGACCATCCTGGCTAACATGGTGAAACCCCATCTCTGCTAAAAATACAAAAAATTATCCGGGTGTAGTGGCAGGTGTTTGTAGTCCCAGCTACTTGGGAGGCTGAGGCAGGAGAATGGTGTGAACCCAGGAGGCAGAGCTTGCAGTGAGCTGAGATTGTGCCACTGCACTCCAGCCTGGGCAACAGAGCAAGACTCCATCTCAAAAAATATAAAACAAAAAATCCTTTTGACTCCAGAGAAACTTAACTACTATTAATAATAGCCTATTATTGACCAGAAGCCTCAGTGATCACATAAATAGTTGATTAACACATATTTGTGTTATACATATTATTTGCTTTATTCTTACAATAAAGTAGGTTACACTAAAGAAAATGGTACTAAGAAAATCAAAAGGAAGACAAAATGTATTTACTATTTATTAACTGGAAGTAGGGCATCATAAAGGTTCTCATCCTTATTGTTTTCATACTGAGTGGGCTGAGAAGGAAGAGGGGATAATTGGTCTTGATATGCAGGGGTGGGAGAAGTGGAAGAAAATCTGGGTATAAGTAGATCCATGCAGTTCTGACCTGTGTTGTTCAAGGGTGAACTGTACTCAAAGTGGAGGTGGAAGGATCAACACAACTTAGGACATTAACAGCTAATGGCTGTACTGAATATGTACTATGGGCTAGAGATGGTTCTAATGATATTGTGTGTAGTAAATCATAATCCTGAAGACAACCCTAAGAAGTAGTGTCCCATTATTTCCCCCATTTTACAGATGAGGAAACTGAGGCACAGGTAAAAAAAAATTCCAGGGGCACAACTAGTGTTAGATTTGGGTTCTATCTCCAGGCAAGCCCACCAGAGCCTGAGCCGTACTCTCTGTGTCTGGCGTTAAGAAAGAAAACAAACAACTGATAAGATGCCAGCTTGAGAACTATTTTAGAGCTTCAAGCAGTCTGACTTTGTTCCTCTGGGAAACATCAAAAGGGGGATAAGGTGTCAGGAACTTCACTGCAGCAATATCATATCCATGAGGAAATTGATCCTGTGCACGCAGCATCAGTTACCAGCCCGAAGACACTGCACCAACTGCCCGGTTAACAGCAATAACGATAATCATACTAACATCCACCATTTATTGACTAATTCCTGTTACTGTCAGTGTCTCCCTATTGTTATAAATTAAGCCCAAGCTCCTTTGTGCGGTGCTCAAGGACCTTCATAACTCAAGATCTGCCTGTTTCTTCAGACTCATGCCCCATACATCCGTCCTCACACTGTAAGCACCAGTGATATTGATGGGTTCATTGTTCCTCTGCACCCTTCAATTTCAGGGTTTCACTTACACTCTTCTCCCATCTTGAATGTCCTTCTTGCTCTCTGCACCTACACAACTCTTTCAGCCTCGATTCAACTATTCCCATATCCAAGAAGACTCGGTGCAGCACACGGAGGTGAAATACCACTCCTCTGGGTCTCTGTAGCAGGAAGGGCTTACATCTGTCTTCATATTTACTGACTATAATAACTACCTCTGTTTGTGTATCTAACATTCACCAAGTAGTGAAATCCCGAGGGCAAAATCTGTCATATTCACCTGTACCCTATTGTCCAGCACAGCACCTACACAGGCTGTGTCAAAAAGTGACAGTTGGAATTACGAATCAGACCCTAGGTATGGCACCTTGAATCCAGTTCTAATCTCAGTATAGCCTATGAGTTTGAGATTATCGAGCCATATGTACTAGTTCATTCTCGCATTGCCATAAAGAAGTATCTGAAACTGGGCAATGTATGAATAAAAGAGGTTTGATTGGCTCACCGTTCTGCGAGCTGTATAGAAAGAATGGCAGCATCTGCTTCCAGGGGGACCTAAGGAAGCTTTTACTCATGGAGGAAGGCAGAGGAGAGGCAGGAAGTGTACGTGGCAGGAACAGGACCAAGAGAACAAGGTGGGGGACAGGGGGTGCCACACACTTTTAAACAACCAGATCTCATGAAAACTCTACTATGAGAACAGCACCATCCATTTGGATGGTGAGACCTCCATCCACCTGATCCAGTCACTTCCCACAAAGCCCGCTTCCAGCACTGGAGATGACAGTTTGACATGGGATTAGGTGAGGACACAGATCCAAACCATATCACTGTATTAGGTCATTTTTGCATTGCTGTAAAGGAATAACTAAGACTGGGTAATTTATAAGAAAAGAAGTTTAATTTTCTCACAGTTATGCAGCCTGTACAGGAAGCGTAACAGCTTCTGGTTTGGGGAAGCCTCAGGAAGCTTCCAATCATGGTGGAAGGAAAAGCAGGAGCAGGCACTTCATGTGGCAAAAGCAGGGATAAGAGGGGCGGAGGGGCCACACATTTTTAAACAACCAGACCACAGGATAAGTCACTATCTCAGGGATGGCACCAAGAGGATGGTGCTAAACTGCTCGTGAGGGTTCACCCCTGTGACTCAGACTCTTCCTGCTAGGCTCTACCTCCAACACTGAGGACTACAATTCAACGTGGCATTTGGGCGAGGACAAATATCCAAACTATATCACAAACCTACTTTGCTTGTGAACAAATATGAGCTCAGAAAAATAAAGTAATATATTTAAAATTGCATATAATAACTAGTAAGTATAATAAGAATGTGTTCAATTCAGGATTCAAATCTAGCATTGTTCAGAGTCTGGAACTGTTTTTTCTAAGTCTGTATTCTGTATCACACTGTCTCCTTAAGAATAAAATAGGCCAGGCACAGTGGCTCACGCCTGTAATCTCAGCACTTTGGGAGGCCGAGGCGGGTGGATCATGAGGTCAGGAGATCGAGACCATCCTGGCTAACACGGTGAAACCCCGACTTTACTAAAAATACGAACAATTAGCTGGGCATGGTGGCGGGCGCCTATAGTCCCAGCTACTCGGGAAGCTGAGCCAGGAGAATGGTATGAACCCAGGAGGTGGAGCTTGCAGTGAGCCAAGATCGCGCCCCTGCACTCCAGCCTGGGCGATAGAGTAAGACTCTGTCTTAAAAAAAAAAAAAAAAAAAAGGAATAAAACAAAGTTGGCTGAGCACAGTGGCTCATGCCTGTAATTCCAGAACTTTGGGAGGTCAAGGCAGGTGGATCACTTAAGGCCAGGAGTTTGAGACCAGCCTGGCCAACATAGCAAAGCTCCATCTGTACAAAAATACAAAAATTAGCCAGGCATGGTGACATGTGCCTGTAATCGCAGCTACTGGGGAGGCTGAGGCACTAGAATCATTTGAACCCAGGAGGTGGAGGTTGCACACCACTGTACTCCAGCCTGGGCAACAAAGTGAGACCCTGTCTCAGAAAGAAAAAAAAAAAAAGAATAAGATAAAGTTGATGTTTGGGAAACTGAGCAGAAAAATCAACAATCAAGATTCCCAATTCTTGATTCATGATTCTTGAATCAATGCAGCTGAAAAAGAGAATAAAGGATCAGTTTTGGGAATATGTTAAACACTCACTTCTGATCACCCATGGTTTATCTAGAAAGCGGAAGGACCCATAGAACTTGGCCAACCCTTGATCACAACAGGTATTGAGGAGATACGGGAATGCTTGGAAGAGTCACAATAATCATGTTGCTCAGGAACATGAAAATAATTATAGGTGACTTTTTTTATCACTTATGTAAGACATAGATGGCTTTAAGTGATTTACTATATAATATATTCCTTATAACAACATATGCCATCATCATATTTAGATGAAAAAGCTAAGATAAACTAAATAATTTGTGCAAATTTGTCTTCTACCCACTAAGTAGAAGATCTCAGACTCAAGCCCTGTCTGATTTCAGATCCCACACTCGTTAATACGAATCCTTCCTTGTCTGGCTACTGTTAACCTCTAATGAGGTGCTCACCTACATTAACCTAGAGGAACAAAACTGGAAAGCGGCAAAAAAATCCTAAGCAAGAGTAGGGAAGGGATGGTGCAACCAGACAAGGCAGGCATATTTGAAGGTGGTTTAGGAATTTACATCACGAATCCCAAACATCCATGGAGGCCTCCGTTTAACACATGACTCGGCCCAGAGGTAGGCAGTAAAGAGCAAGTTCAGATAAGCCATTTTCCCTGCTTATAAAAAACATCCGCAAGTTAAGTTGAAAAGTTATTTATTTGAGCTATTCACTCACTTCAGCCCTAATCAGCACATGCATCAGAATGTCTAGAGACTGTGCCAATACGCTCTTGACATTTGGACTAAGACAGAAACTGCAATTCAATGTTAACAACCTGGGGTACCCAAATGGCCATTCCACATTGATCACTTATTTCAGGCATTTCTCCAAATAGAAAAGGCTGATTTTATCAGACATTCACTCTTCTTAATGTGGATCAGTAGTTCTGTCTCGTACCAGCCGTAGCTTCCTGGCGCCTGACTTGCCTCTCACACAGGCTGGTGGGATTTCTGATAGCGTATCACTGACTGTCCACAACCAGCTTCAGAGACATTTGCCCACACATCTTCTAGGAACCACTGCAGATGTGGCTCTATGACCTCCCCATAAGCTGAACTCCTAAATGCTGAGGCTTCCAGATTCCCTCCACCATCCCCTGAACCAGAATTAAATATTAAGGAAGTCAAATACATTGTATTTTTTAAAGCGACCTTTGCGTTGTCCTTTGCAAATATTAAAAGCAATGCTACTGGCACAGGAACTAATCCAAGTCCCTGGGGCCACTTTTCAAAGAAAGAAAAGAGTAATAGTAAGTAAACCTCTCAGTGAAATAAATGAAAAAACTACCAGCTAAAATTGCTGAATAATCAAATAAAGACATGTAAATCATCCTCAGGGGATAATTATCTCCTCGACCCTGGCTGATTTTGCAGATGAAAGGAACACAGCGTCAGAAGTTCAGTGACCAGGCTTTTCATCCCACTCTGCCCGTTCATTGGCTTTGTAGCCTCACTTCAGGCAAGTCACTCAATCTCTTTGGAGCTCAGTTTACGCTTCTGCTGTAGAGAAATGGTAACACCAACAGAAGTCACAGAGGCGGACCTGGAAGCAATGAGAAAACTATTTTCTGCCTTTCTCTCCACCCTCATCACATAAATTCAAATAAGCTGTGCTCCAGTTCCAATAAAGGAGTCTCCTCCTCCCGGGAAACTGGTTTCTCCATCTGCGCTTGTGAACCCACCTCCCATTCCTGTGCGGGCATCTGGCCTGAGCTTCGGTCTATATCCATGATGTGGGATTAAAAATATTGCCTGCCTCCCAGGGATGTGGGGAGGATAAATGAGCTGAATCAGGTGAAGCACTTAAGACAGTGGTTGGTACATGCAGAGTACACAATAAATGTTAGCTCTTCTTATGTGTGGCTGTTATTTATCCACGTATAAAAAATTTTCAAGTGTCTTTCATCTGAAATACCTGAATATCTAAACATAGTTCAGTCATGCACCACATCACAACATTTCAGCGAACGGACCACATATACAACGGTGTTTCTACAAGACTATAACAGAGCTGAAAAATTCTTTCTGCCTAATGACATCCTGATGATCTTAACCCAGTGTAGGCCTAGGCTACTATGTGTGTGTTTGTATCTTAGTTTATAACAAGTGTGTTTTAAAAGTTAAAAAAAAAAAAATTTAGTTAAAAATAGAAAAAAAGTCTTACAAAATAAGAATGTAAATAAGAATTCAATATTTTAATTCTTAAATAAAAATTCTTAAATCTTAATTCTTAATATTTAATTCTTAAATAATAATTCTTAAATAAGAATTAAAATATTTTGTATAGTTGGGCAATGTGTGTTTTAAGCTCATTGTCATTACAAGAGAGTCAAAAAGTAAAATAAAATTAAAAATTGTATAAACATGTTACAGTAAGCTACAGTTAATTTATGATTGAAGAATAATTTTTTAAAATAAGTGTAGTGTAGGTTAAGTGTACAGTGTTTATAAAGCCTACAGCAGTGTAGAGTGATGTCCTAGGCCTTCACGTTCACTCTCCCATCACTCACTGAGTCACCCAGAGCAACTTCTAGTCCTACAAGCTCCATTCATGGTAAATGCCCAATACAAGCGTACCGTTTTTTATTTTATGCTCTATTGTTACTATACCTTTTCCATATTTAGCTATGTTAAAATACACAAATGCCATTGTGTTACAGTTGCCTACAGTATTCAGTACAGCAACATGGTGTATAGGTTTGTAGCCTAGAAGCAATAAGCTGTACCCTAAAGCCTAGGTCTGTAGTAGGCTATATTGTCTAGATGTGTGTAAGGACACACTGATGTTCAATTACAAAATCACCTAATGACACACTTCTTAGAACAGATCTCAGTTGTTAAGTGAGGCATGACTGTATATTATATATAACTTAACCACTATATATGTTATTAAAATAGAGTTAATATACTCTATATAAACATATTTATATAGTATAAATATATATTTATATTACATATGAATCTATATATAGATTATATATTATATATAATTTAAGCATTATATGTTATCAAAATATAATCATAATAGATGTACTATATAAATTATACATTTATATAGTATGTGTATGTATACACATATAAATCTATATTATATACAGATTATGTATGTATTTCTCTCCTAACCTCTTTTGACTTGTATCCTCCTCTAAATACTACCTCATTTCTCAACTTTCCTATGCAACCAAACCTTTTGACCAAGTGATCAACATTTACAATCTTCATTTTTCTTTCATTTTTGAAGGAAAAAATAAAAGCATCCTAAACTCCATGTATGTATCACGCATATCCATCATCAACTCCATACCTCACCAACTTTCTGTTCTCTACATTATTTTGAGGCAAATTATTGACCTATTATTTGTCCATAAATATCAGTAAGCATCATTGAGAGATTTTTTTCCCCTCTATTTTTTGAATTTCCACTCACTCTTGAACATGTAGACACATGTGTATTCTAGACACCAAATAGATAGAGTGCTGATAGTCTGGGCAATACCGAATGCCCTCCGTTAACACTCCATATTCTGCCTAATGTCCCCCATTTATGAAAAGATTTTTTTGTTTTGTTTTGTTTTTGTTTTTGTTTTCAGATAAGCTTGCTAATGATTTCCCAATTGTCAAATCCAATGAGCATTTTTTAGTGCTGTATGGTATAGTGTCACGTGTATGGCAAAGTACAGCACTTTCCTATAATTTTATTTTCTCCTCCCACCCCACCTTGAACACATGCAGAACGCATTACCATGAGTGGACTCTGATAGTTGATATAAATAAGAGAAGCTTTAGAAGTGACACACAATTCCCCTGGCCCAGCACTAGTTCCACTCCATTACTTTCCCATTCAAAACAGCATAGGAGCGTATCATGCTGACAACTTTGGTAGCTGGTAGTCGGGTTGCCGTTGTCCTTGTTTTTATTTGTTTTTGAGTAGTTAATACATTTACATTGTATACAGTTAGAAATGTGCGTAATCATATATAGTTAAAGTTTCCTACATCTTGTCCCTTAGAAAACCAAGTTCCCTCTCTGGGACCAACCACTTCTCAGGTTGCTGTGTGTCCTTCAGAGCTGCTCTACACATATATAAGCATATAAAGACATCCTCCCTCCTTTTTAATACACACCTATTAGCATACAAATGCACTGTTCTGCACCTTGCTTTTCCACTTAGCAATAAATCTGGCTGATCTCTTCAGATCAGTGCATAAAACACTTCATTCCTTTTGAAGATGCACAGTATTAAATTGTGTGGGTGTATCATAATTTCTTCAGCCAATCTTCCACTAATAGACATTTAGACTGTGACTAATCACTGCCATTAAAAACAATGTTGCAGTAAATAACTTTGCATACCTGACATTTTGCAAATGTTTGAATACATGTGTAAGAAATTTCTAGAAGTGTTATTGCTGAATCACAACATATGAAAACTTGTTATTTTTAGAGAGATAGTGCCAAATTATCCAATAGAGAATTTGCACCGATGTACGCTCCAATCAGTGAAAAGAGTGGCTTTTTCCTAATACGTTAATGAAAATACTGTTTATTAATTTTTCTGACCTATTGAAGTCCAATGAATGAAAAACAATATCTTGAACTAATTGTTTAGCATGATCTATCAGTCTGGCTTTATCTAGATTTTTAAAATTTTAACTTTTTTTGTTCCTTGTTGCCATTTTTGTAGATATTCTACTTTGGTATCCATTATTTATACCTTAACTTAGTGGTTGTTTTAACATATTGTGGTAGTTTTGCTTTTGTTGTTATTTACTTTCCAGGTAGTAGTATAAATGGATTTTCTGGCTTTTATATTGACTTTAGTTTTACCCTATTGGGATCAGACAGTATTATCGGCATTATTTTCATGTTTGAGAACATATTAATGCTTTCCTAGTGATTTTTTTTTAAAATGTTCAATGGGTCATCTGAAAAATGTTTAATCTCAGCTGTTAG